>NC_080386.1:97566867-97866867 GCF_014773155.1 Arachis stenosperma | reverse complement strand
TAAAGAAGAAATCATATTTTTCTACTTCTTCAAAAGCTCTTAGTTAACATTTTGAGAAGTTAAATGCATTTTTTAAAAATGGTATCAAGCACATGTAATATAACTTTTTATAATTCAAAAGTAAAAAAAAATAGTAGCTTTTGTTGAGTTTGAGTTTTGAATTGTAATATCTAGTTTTATTGTTTCGGTATATAAACATACTCTCATAACAATGTTGTGTCGTCATTGTGAAGTGTTTTATTGGCCAAATTTCAACTAAGTCAAATATGCGTGCTTCTCTTTTCAATGACGTCGTCATCACTTCTTCGTCATTATGCTTTTTCTTCTGCACGCTTCTTCTTCAACAATATTGTCATTGTTATCTTCTTCTTTTCTTATTCTTGTTCTTATCCTTCTCTTGATCTTCTTCAACAACATCGTTGTCATTATTGTCGTCTTCATCTTTTTCTTTTAATTTCTTATATATGTTAAAAAAGTTAGAGGTTTAGTGCACATAAATTTTGATGCATAGCACTAAAATGTTGGAACACAGCACAACTTTTTAAAAGATTGTATGTCCATAACATTGACACCCAACCAACAAAAATACGTATAATTCATGAATTTTGATGTGCGGCACAATAATTTTTTAAGGACTATATGTCAAAAATATTGACACCCAACTAACAAAATACATACAACACAAAAATTTGGTGCACATCATAGTTTTTTGTGCCTAGCACACAAAAATCTTAAAAAACCATAATTAGCTCACCCATTCAACAAATTATATTTATAACAAAAATTTATGTGCTACGTATAAAAAATTTTATTCTATGGATAAAAATGTATATGCTATGTGTAAAAATTTCTATGATATATTGATAAATTTGCGTTATGTACAAAATCTTTTGTGTCACTATAAATTTTTGTACTGAAAAATGTGAAAAAGAAAAAGCGGTAACATATTCAAGTGTTTTTTTGTTAGACTTATGCCAACTTGATTGTACTTGATTACACGTATACATGTAAATTTTAATCACTTAATTATTTTCTATTGAATTAGACAAGTTAGTAAAAGAAAATAGGGTTTAGTGGGAGTACGTACTTCGTACTTTGTACAATTTTGAAAATCGAAGATGAGTGGTGGAGTGAGCGGGGAAGAGACTTTGAGAGTGAAACACGGCGAGGCAGCCGATAATGTCGGCGGAAGAGATAACGGGGAGAACAGGGGAGGGCTTGCATCAGGGAAAAAGGAGGATCATATTTCGGGAGGGGTTTTTAAGCCTTTGAAGGTTTCTTTCAGGGAGTTGTGAGTTCTAAGATTGCTAAAACTTTTTCACTCGTTGAAACTTTGTCAGGAGATAACATTGCAGTAGTATATGGGAAGCAAGGAGATCTCTGGCCACCGAGTATAATGTTTACCCAAGACGCTAAGAATTGTTTGGCAGAACTTTATAATGATGCTATAGTGATTAAGGTGCTAGGTAAACATTATAGCTACACTGGATTGTCTCATAAACTCCGAACGGTATGACGGATTAAGGGAGGTTTTAATTTATTGGACGTGGGGTTTGACTATTTCCTTGTGAAGTTTGATGTGGCTAAGGAGCGAGAAAAGGTTCTCTTAGGAGGTCCATAAATGATTGAGGGAAATTATGTGGCAGTGAAGTCTTGGGGATCAAGAGTTCAGATAAAGTGAAAACTGTTTTGGAGCAACTTTAGTGTGGATTAGAATTACTGGATTACAAATTTGGTGCTACCAAGAAGATGCAATGCTCCGTATTGCGGCTTCAGTTGGCATCCCCGTCAAGGTTGATTTGGCAATAAAATTAGCTGAAATAGGACGATATGCTCGTGCCTGTGTTCAGATATATTTAGGATTGCTCGTGACGAAGAAGATTCTTGTTGAAGGTGTTGAATATGAGGTTGAATATGAAAGTCTTCACCTTATTTGTGACTCCTGTCTCAAGTTTGGTCATGATATGAAGGTGTGCAAGACTGACAGCAACGCGGGAGGAGGAACTAATGCCAAGGTGGTCGGAGATGTAGCAAAGCAGCCAGAAAGATTAAATTCAAAAAATCCGGTGCATGTGAAAATGGCAAGTTTCCATTTTGGCAAGAATCTTGGAGGTGAGACCGTAACTGTTGCAGTCTCAAATTTGGTGAAGAGTGATTTGCATGCTGTTCATGTAGACCATGCTCAACATGAGGATTTGGAAGGTTAGACTCAAGTGATTAGGAAAGAAAAGTATAAAATGGGTCAAAAGCCTTCTCCTAGCACCTATCAGGTCCAACAAAAAGCAAAGAAGACTCTTAACAAGGCTACCAATACTTGGACAAGGTCTAATCATCAATGTACAACACATGCTATCGGATCCAAAGTAAAATTAAGCAGGAGTATCAATATTGGAAAACCGGTTAGTGTGACTTCTTCGGGAACCCGTCACAATGTACATCATCAGCAGCAAGGTGAGACAACAAATGTCACTGTGCAAAAGCGTCCTCGCTCAAACTCTTTGCAGAATTTACCTAAAGATAAGGATAGAGATCGGCGGCGGGGGTAACGCAAGTTTTGATAGAGAAAATTGCGTTGCAACTTGAGAGTCCATTAAAGGAGGGATCATCGAAGACAGGGACATCATGTTGAGTCTCGGGTTTTGTTATTGGAGCTCCCTTTTTGCTGTTTTTTATGGATAGTTTCAATATCATAGCATAGAATGTGAGGGGTGCGTCTAACAAGATGGCCCGTGTGCATGGCAAAAATTTGGTAAGAATATATAAACCATCTTTCTTTTTTCTCTTTGAGACTCATACTATATTTAATAATTTGAAGAATTTTTAGGATAATTTGGGTTTTCATTGTGTTGGTGTTGAGAAAGCAGTAGGACACAGGGGTGGCATTTGGTTTCTCTCTTCTATTGCTAATGCTTCTTGTATGGTTACTAACCAAACTGACCAATGTATTACGGTGAAAGTGAGTTTGGGTAACTTAGTTTGGCTTTGTAGTGTAGTGTATGGGAGTCCCAAATTCGAAAAAAGAAGTATATTTTGGGATCATTTGCGTTCTATTAATTCAGGCCATAATGGACCATGGCTGGCCGTTGGTAATTTTAATGAGATTGTGGTACTAGATGAGAATACGGGTGCTTATTTTTCTTTTCACAGAGCAAGTCTATTAGCTACTACTCTAGATGATTGTGAACTCTTTGATCTTAAACTGACTGGTATGAGATATACTTTATATAGAATCGTTCAGGATGGCAGGGACTTGGCTAAAAATTTGGATAGAGCACTAGTTAATAAGACGTGGATGACAATATTTCCTTAGGGCTATTGTAAAATTCTTAGCAGGCTTCATTCTGATCATTGTCCTATTTTAGTTCGTTGTCATGGTGGCCCCAAAGTGAAAGGTTCTTGTCCTTTTAAGTTCTAGGTTGCGTTGGCAACACACCTTTCTTATAAACATGTTATTAATAAGGCTTGGAATCAAGGGTTTTGAGACGTTACTGAAAGGTTTAAGATGGTTCAACATGTTTCTTTGGACTTTAACTCAAAGGCTTTTGGAAATATTTTTGTGCAAAAAAGTAATCTGAAATATCAGATTGATCAGATTCAACGATGTTTGGAGGTTACTGATAGAGAGAATCACAATGGTTCGGAATTTTTAGCAAAACAATTTCTTCGTTGATAGCATAGTCCAAACCAACAAATAATTCTCTCAATCGAAGTTTAATTTTCAAACAATAAATAACTGAGATCAAGAGTAATTCAACATCGGGTCGTCTTTGACGATTGGATTCTTGCTAGTAAAGAATTTTATAAAAATATTATCGCATTGTAAGTATAGTTTCTAAACTAACAGAGAATCCTTTCGTGCAAAAGTTTTGGTTGTCACAAGTAACAAACCCAGTAAAATTTATAAACCGAAGTATTCAAACCTCGTGTCGTCTTCTCAAGGAATTGTAGGTAGGGGTGGCAAGCGGGGAAGCCCGCCCCGCCCCGCCCCGCTCCGCCTAGTGAGGCGGTCCCAAAATTCCAACACGCCCCGCCTAACGGCGGGCTGGCGGGCCAGCGGGCCAAGCCCGCCAAATATTTTTTTTTTACTTTTAACTATTAAATAATATATATAAAGGCATAAAAAAATCTCTTCTATTTTTTACTTTTAACTATTATAATTATTTCTAAAAGTATAAACAAATTATAATTTTTATATTCACAAATATTAAAGTCTTTGTAATTATAAATATCTAATAAACATAATTATAAACCAAGTTTTTATCCAAAATATAATTATAAATATTGTTCCCAAAGCAAAATAAACATAATCCAAAACATAATTATAAATATTGTCTCTAAAACAAAATAAACATAATCCAAAACACTCAATTTTCATCTTCATTCTCTTGTAAGTTGGGTTGGGAGAAGTTGGGTTTTGGTAAAAAAAATTGTAAAATTACCCCCTTGCTAAAAAATACTAATCCCGGCGGGGAAGCCCACCCCGCCCCGCCAAAGCCCGCGGTTTAAGCGGTGCGGGTTAAGCGGGCTTTTGCTATTTGGCGGTCCCAATTTTCTAGCCCAATCCGCCTTTTTTGGCGGGTTACGCGGGCCAGCCCGGCAGATTTAGGCCCGTTTGCCACCCCTAATTGCATGGAGGTGTGTTTTATTATTGGTTATGGAAAACAGTATTTTTGGGTTTTTGAAAAGGTTGAACAAGAGAAATAAATTGCATGAATTAATAAATCAATAGCTAAGAAAACTCTTGGCAAGGTATGAAAATTAGAAGTCATATCCTAGTTATCCTTATCAATTGTGATGAGAATTGCTTGTTGCTCCCACTTAGTCAACCTCTAACTATGAAGGCAAGTCAAGTGGATAAATCAATATGAATCCTCAAGTCCTAGTCAATTCCCAAAGAAAGAATAGAGTTAGTGGAATTCAAGTCAATTGTCAACTTTCAATTATCAATCAACAAAAGAGTTTGATAACTCAAGAGTCTCTAATTACTCAACCAAAGCCAAGAATATAGAAAGCTAAATAAAAATCATATATCTGAAATACCTCAAATTGCATTAATAAAAGAAATCAAATCTAACATGGAAAAGTTCATAAGCCAATTTGGCAACATAAGTCATTAATAAATAAAAGCATTATAGTATCTAAAAGTAGAAGAGAAATCAAAATAAATGAATATTGAACCTGGTAAGAAGAAACAATCCTAATGACTAAAAGAAATCCTAATTCTAAAACCTAAGAGAGAGGAGAGAACCCCTCTCTCTAAAAACTACATCTAAAATTGTGAATATTCAATGTTGTGTCATGTATGTCTTGAGTCTCTACATGTTCTCTGGCTTTATTCTTTGTTTCTGGGCCGAAAATTGGGTCAAAACGCGGCCCAAAATTGCCCCAGTGATTTCTGTTAAATTTGCAGATCACGCTTGTCATGCGTACGCGTCGGTCACACGTACACGTCGTTTAATGATTTTCCCTCCACATGTCCGCGTCAGGCACGCGCCCGCGTCATTTGCGTGAACTCCAATCCATGCATATGTGTCAAGCATGCGCATGCGTCGTTGTGATTTTGTCCAAATCGCGCGCACGCGTCAGCCATGCGTGCGTGTCGCTGTTCGCGGGTTGTCTCCTTTATTTCTTGTGCTCCTTCCCTTTTCGCAAGCTTCCTTTCCATCCTCTAAGCCATTCTTGTTTTATAAAGCCTGAGACACTTAACACAGGATCACGGCATCGAATGGTATAAAGGGGGATTAAAATACACAATTTTAAAGCTTTAGGAAGCAAGTTTTCAATCCTAGAATAAATCCAGGAAGGAATTTATAAAACCATGCAAATCATATGAATAAGTGGGTGAAAAGCTGATAAAAACCACTCAAGTTAGCACAATATAAACCATAAAATAGTGGTTTATCAACCTCCCCACACTTAAACATTAGCATGTCCTCATGCTAAGCTCAAGGAGACAAAGAGAATGATTAAGGGACAGTAAGACTCATGAAATGCAACCTATATGTGAATGCAACTATATGCAAAATGCTTTTATCTACTTGGTAAAGGTAAACAAATCTTTTAAGAACAAATATGAACTAGATTTCACTAATTCAAATCAAAAATAAAGTACAAGTAAACTTGCAAAAGAAAATAGCTCATGAAAGTAGGGAACAAGGAATCGAGCATCGAACCTTCACTGGAAGTGTATACACTCTAATCGCTCAGGTGTTTGAGGTTCGATTCTCTCAATTCTCTACTAATCTTGCTTTCTAATGCTTTCTCTTCATCTAACAATCAACAAAAATTTAATGCACTAATACACAAATCAAGAGGTCTTTTAAGGGTTGTAATGGGGTCAAGGGCAAGGTAGGATTGTATTTGGTCAAGTGGGCTAAAATCTGAATCCTTAATTAACCTAAACTTTCCACCTAACTTAGAACAATCCATGTAATTACAATGCAAAATTTAACTGCCTATTAACGATGTTTACCACACATTCATGCATCCCAAATTTAAGTACAACTTATATGCATTGATATTATTACTTAACTTGGGGCATTTTGTCCCCTTTTATTATTTGCTCTTTTTCTTTTCTTTTTTCTCTTTTTTTTTTCTTTTTCTATTTTTCTTTTCTTAAATTTTTTTATATTTTTTTTCATTATTTTTCTTTCTTTTGCTTTTCTCAAGGCATATGATTAAGGTATTTGAATGCATGAACATATTCTCAACATTCTTTCACATTTTCAGAAAATTCTAACATACTCAATTCTCAAACCAAATGTTTCCAAATCCAATTTTTCCACACTTAAATCATAAGCACTCTCACTTAGTCTAAGCTAACCAAGGATTCAAATTAAGTACATTATTATTTTTCTCTTCGAGTTAATGATGTGCTAAAGTAAAGAATAAAAGGGGTAAAATAGGCTCAAATTGGTTTACAAAGGATAATGAAAGGTTAAGTCCATATGGGTATGTAAGCTTAGTGAAACAAGGCCTCAATCATATAAGTGCATGCATACATCAAATAATGGAAATATAGAATTAAGCAAGACAAAGATCACAATTATAGAGAGAAAAACACACACCAAAAAATAAAATATTGGCTGATAAGATGCAACCAATCAAATAGGCTCAAAATCTCACTGGTTTTGTGTGTTCGAGCTCTAAATCATGTTCCAAAATAATATTTCTTCAAAGAAGAAAATATTACTTCAACCAAGTAGTGGTAAAATATGCACACAATGTAACAAACATGCAATCAAAGATGCAACTGCAATAACTAACTACAAAGAAGAGTAAGAATTGGTGTTGAAAAGGAAGTAGCTAACAACCGGAAGTCGGTATCGACCTCCCCACACTTAAAGATTTCACCGTCCTCGGTGCATGCAAAGACATGCAAGTGGATGTGTGTGGTGGTTCCTCAGCTGGTGCTCTTTTTGTTCCTCTCCTTGCCGGTGGGTTGGAAGCAGCTTTCTCCTTACCCTTCTTGGTGGCCATCTTGAAAAGGGGAAAAAGAAGAAAGGTGTATGAGTTCAAAGGGATAGAGCAAGGAAGGAGACAGTACGAGTGATAAATTTGCCAAGGTAAAGGTAATGAGCTAAATACATGGTCACATTTTGACTATTGGATTCTTGATGCAGTATTTGTAACCCACTAACTTACCGGCAAGTGAACTGGGTCGTACCAAGTAATACCTTACGTGAGTAAGGGTCGATCCCACGAGGATTGATGGATTAAGCAACAATATCATTTGATAGGATTAGTTAGGCAAGCAGAAAATGGTTTTGAGATATTCAAAGAGCATTGAACAGTACTTTAAGAATTTCAGAAAGCAAGCAGCAATAAGTTGGGAATAAAATATTTGAGAGAACAGTTAAGGCTTCAAAGTTATCTATTTTCCAGATTGATTTTTCTTACTAACTAATTTAATCATGTAAGATTTAATTTCATGGCAAACTATATATGACTAGACCCTAATTCCTTAAACCTTCCTAGTCTCCTCTAAGATTCATCAACTGCCAATTCCTTGGTCAATTAATTCCAATTAGAAGGTGAAATTCAAATTCAGTTTATATGCCACAAAAATCCTAATTATCCAAAAATAAGGGGATTATATGTCACATATCCCGTTAAATACAAACAATTAGAAATTTAGGATAATATGTTTTCAAGCTGTTGTTCAAGTAAAGAGCTTTTCCAAGTTTTACAAGAACTCAATTAGAACATAGGTCATACTTCCGTTCCACCCAATGTTCATAAAATAAAGAACGAAAACAATTATTGAAATATAAATCAAAAAATGAATTAAATTAGAAAGATCATACAGATAGACAGAGCTCCTAACCATAACAATGGAGGATTAGTTGCTCATGGTTCAGAGAAGAAAAATAAGGGTTCTGGTAAAAATGTATTGTCCTCCCAATCTGATGGCATCAGATCCCTTTTTATAACTAATCCTAATAAATTTAAAATCTAATTATCTAAAATTAAAAATAATATCTTTTCTTAAAAATAAGATTTGAATTTAAATTCGAATTAATTAACAAGTCTTCAGCTGATGGGTGGGGACCACTTGATTTGTCCATTCTACAGCTTCTAATATGTGTTTTTTGGGCTAGAAACTGGGTCAAAACGCGGCCCAAAATCTACGCTAGCGATTTCTGTAAATTCTGCAGATCGCGCACGTCACGCGTACGCGTCAGTCACGCGTACGCGTCGCTGAGCAAATCTTCAATTCATGCGTTCGCGTCAGTCACGCGCACGCGTCGCTATGGGTACCTCCAATTCACGCGCACGCGTCAGGCGCGCGTGCGCTCGCTCCTTGCAGCCATCTCCTTTGATTCTTGTGCTGTAGAAACTCCATCAATTTCTGCCGAATGCTACCTAAAATAAACAGTATTGCATAAAACTCAAAATAGCATCCATAGTGGCTAAAATATAATTAATTCTTAATTAAACTCAACAAATTAGATGCAAATTCACTAGGAAAAGATAGACAAGATGCTCACGCATCACAACACCAAACTTAAATTGTTGCTTGTCCTCAAGAAACCAAAATTAATATAAGCTTAGGATGTGAATTTGCATGAGAATGAGAGTTCGATTAAGCTCGTGTCTCTTTTTATAGTGGGGTTTATAACTGTAATCCTGAATAGGTTTGGCATCTCACTCTCCTTTAAATCAGAAGGATGTCACTGTCATCTGAAATTTGAATCTGGATAATATTATGAATTCTCTGATCTTTTATATTTCAGTTTAATACTTGAACACAGCAAAATTTACTTTAATTTATTTTTCTTTGGTGCTTTGCACCTTGAGCCTAGCCGTGACTTAAATGTTTTGTCTCAAGGGTTACTTGACACAGAAACACCACAAGAACTTAACTGGGGAACTCTCTATGAGTTCTGATTTTTCTTTTAGTTACTCCCAGACAGTGGTGCTCAAAGCCTTTGGCATACTCTGTTAAGCGCACTTGGTCTCGATTCTAAGTATTCTGTCTCAAGGATTACTTGACACAATCACACCACAAGCATATGACTAGGAAAACAACTCTTTGAGCTTTTAATCATGTCTGACCTCCCTAGTCATTGATGCTCAGAGCCTTGGACCTTGCTTTTATTTATTAATTATTATCTATTTTTTTCTTTTGCTGTTTCTTTTGCTTCAAGGATTAATTTTTTGTTTATTTCAGAGAAGTCATGATCTATAAATTCCTGTTCTTTATACATCAACATCCTTTGATTCAAATTCAAATATGCACTGTTCATATCATGCATTCAGAATTACCATTAATACCACCACATTTAAGTAAATAAGACTATTTAAAATTAACTCAATTTCTCATGCAATACATCACTTCTTTTTTTTCCTCTTTTAGATTCAAGTTCAGTGAGTGGTACATGAAACATCTTTTCTACATTAAAGCAATTAAAAGAAAACTAAACTAGTCCTAGGATTCTAACTAATAAAGGATCATGCAGCAAACAAAGCTAAAATAGCAGAAAGCCAGAACATAACATAGAAGAAGAGGGGAGGAATAAAAAATGAGAGGAACTCAACCACCTTAGTTATCCTGGCGGTCGCTTTATTCTTCAGGTTGTGCTCCTCAATGAAGATGATTCGCCTCCCTTTTGTGCCAAAAAATCAATAAACGCAGCGTCAACACCAAACTTAAAGGTTTGCTTGTCCTCAAGCAAAGAAAAACTGAAAATAAAAACAATTAGTGAAAAGAAAGAAAAATATAAGGATAAAAGAACAAGAGAGAATTAGGAGTGGGAGAGAGAGAAAGAAAGTGAAAACTGTGCGGCAAACAAGTGTAGTTGTGCGGCGAGGGCGACGTGTACGCGTGCATCACGCGTACGCGTGGGTCGCAAATTTTCTTAATGACGCGTAAGTGTCAGGCACGCGTCCGCGTGCCATGGGTTTTGTGCAATTCACGCGAAGGCAGCCGCGCGCACGCACAACTCTCTGTTCGCGTGGCTTGGGAACCAATAATTTCATACGACACGTTCGCGTCATGCACGCGAACGCATGGAGAACCATTTTTGCAAATGATGCGCACGCGTCAGGGACGCGTATGCGTGAGTAATTTTGTGCCTCTATCACGCTTCCTGCCCCAAGGCAACACAACTCTCTGCCCAAACACTCCTTTACGTCGATTTTGCAGGTTACGCGTACGCGTCAATCACGTGCACGCGTGGATGGCGATAAGTGCAAACGATGCGCACGCGTGGGGTACGCATACGCGCGGTCATGTTTGTGCGCCAAGCATGGGTCCAGCGCCACTCCCGCGTAACTCTCTATCAAATTTCAATTTTCACGCACACATGATTGATGCATTCGCGTTAGCGACGCTTGCGCGTCGTGTGCTTCTTTCTTTTTTTTTAGCTTGAGGTGTTCGGTTCCTGGAGTAACATAGCTGCATGATCAGAAAATTAGTAAGAACTCAAATAAAAAATAAATAAGAAAACTACTACTATGAAAAATAAAAATAGCTAAGGATACGAAATTATCGGGTTGCTTCCCGACAAGCGCTTCTTTATCGTCACTAGCTTGACGGTCAACTTCTCTAAGGAGGAGGATCATAGGAGCTCAGCTCTTTACCCCTTACTTTGAACTTCTTTCCTGTGTCTCCATAACGTAGCTCAATATGCTCCAGAGAGAGGATTCTGATTATTGTATAAAGCCATACTGGATTGCTGGTCAACACCACCTTCATTCCTGAGGAGAAACCTTCAGTAGGGATCTTTTTGTTTCTCCATCCTCTGGGTACTTTCTTCTTTTTGGGAACCTCCTCCATGGTAGATGATGCATTCCCAACATCAAACTTAGGTTTGATGTCAGGAGGAATTTTATTGATTGTTGCCAAGGGAGGTTTAAGCTGCAGATTCTGCTGTGTATCATCAGAGAGTTTTTGAAGGGTTGGATCAATAAGCTCAGCCTGCATGCACCTCTCTTCTTCACCTGTTGAATGTATATCTTTGAAGACATGACAGACCAGTTGCTCATTATGCACTCTAAGCACTAATTCACCCACTTCTACATCAATCAGAGCTCTTCCTGTGGCTAGGAATGGTCTTCCTAGAATTATAGAGGCATTCTCATCCTCCCCCGTGTCAAGAATCACAAAGTCTGCTGGGAGGAAGAACTTACCCACTTTGACCAAGATATTCTCCACTAATCCGTATGCAGACTTTATAGATTTGTCTGCCATCTGTAATGCTATCTTTGTGGGTTGTGCCTCTTGGATTTGTAGCTTCTTCATCACAGATAAGGGCATTAGATTTATGCTTGCCCCAGATCACATAGGGCTTTCTCAAAGGTTGTCCTCCCAATGGTGCATGGAATTTGAAAGCTCCATGGATCTGGCATCTTCCTTGGCAAGTTATTCTGAATTACAGCACTACATTCCTTAGTCAAGACTACTGTTTCATCTCCCTTTAAACGCTTTTTCTTTGACAACAGCTCCTTCATGAACTTGACATAGATAGGCATTTGCTCCAAAACCTCAGCAAAAGGAATATTGATTTGTAACTTTCTGAAGATTTCCAAGAACTTTGAGAACTACTTGTCCTTGGTCTCCTTTTGAAATCTCTAAGGATATGGCATCTTAGACTTGTACTCAGGAGCCTTTGGCAATGTAGGATGAGTGTCAAGAGAGTCTGAGAATGGATTGTCCATACGCTTTGGAGGGGCGTGCTCCAATTCTCCCTTCTTCTCCTCTGGAGCTTCCTTTTCAACTAGCTCTTCATTAGCCTTGGTCTCAGAGCTAGCTACTTTACCACTTCTCAATTGAATAACCTTGCAATCTTCTCCTGGGTTCACCACTATATCACCTTGAAATGTACTTGCAGACCTCTCAAGTAATTTCTTGCTCAGTTGGCCCACTAGCACCTCTAAATTTCTAATGGAGGCTCTGGTCTCCTGCATAACTTGTGCTTCCGTACTTGCCACTTGTCCATTTATCAAGGTGATAGCCTTGTATTCCTCTCTTAGATTTGGAATTGTGTTACCAGGAAGGCTATTAGTGGTCCTCTAATCAATTTCATTAACTCTGGTGGCTATTTGACCCATTTGAATCTCCAGGTTCTTGATGGATGCTCTGGTTTCTTGTCTAAAACCTATCAATATTTCTTCCAAATCATTGTTCTGCTGGACACCGCCCTGAGAACTATTGTTGAAGTTCTGAGGTCTCTGAGTTTGGTCCCTCCATCTAAAATTTGGGTGATTCCTCTACCCATGATTGTATGTCTTAGAATATGGATCATTGTTGGGATTCCTAGGACCACTCCCCATGTAATTCACCTGTTCAGAAGAGGGTTGAGCATAATCATAATTATCATTTTGCATAAAGTTACCTGCCATGTAATAGGAGATCTCTTGAGGTGGATTTTGGGTGTTGATAGTTAAGACTTGCATGCCACCCATGTGTTGAGTAAGTAGATTTATTTGCTGAGACATAAGCTTGTCCTGAGCAAGAATAGCATTAAGAGCTTCCACTTCCATGACACCCTTCTTCTGAGGAGCCTTAGAGTTCACAGGATTCCTGTTAGATGGGTATAAATATTGGTTGCTAGCAACCAATTCAATAAGCTCAATAGTCTCCTCTGGTGTCTTCTTCTTGTGCAATGAACCTCCTGCAGAATTGTCTAAGCACATCTTGGACATTTCACCCAAGCCTTCATAAAAGATATCTAGTTGAGTCCATTTGGAGAACATGTACGGAGGGCATTGCCTAGTCAGTAGCTTGTATCTCTCCCAAGCTTCATATAGAGTTTCACCATCCTTCTGTCTGAAGGTCTGAATCTCCATCCTAAGCTTAGTCAGCTTCTTTGGTGGGAAAAATTTTGTGAGAAACTCAGTAACCACCTTGTTCCAAGTATCCAAACTCTCCTTGGGCTGGGAATCTAGCCATACCTTTGCTCCATCCCTCAGTGCAAATGGGAAGAGCATGAGTTTGTACACATCTGGGTTTTCTCCATTTGTCTTCACAGTATCACAAATTTGCAGAAAACTAGAAATAAACTAATTTGGGTCTTCATGGGAAAGACCATGATACTGGCAGTTTTGTTGCACCAGAGTGACCAGTTGAGGCTTCAACTCAAAGTTGTTCGCAGCAATAGGAGGCACCACGATGCTTTTTCCATAGAGATCTACAGTAGGAGAAGAGTAAGATCCAAGCACTCTCCTTTGTTGCTCATTCCCATTCGGGTTTGCCCCATTGGCATTATCAGTATTATTCAGATCCATAGTGGATTCTGCAGCCTTGTAAAGCCTTGCTTGTTGTAAACGCCGCCTGAAAGTTCTTTTAGGTTCAGGATCAAGGTCTAAGAGATGTTCTTTGTCTCTGTTCCTGCGTATAAACAAACAGAAAACAAGAAAATATGGGAATTTCTATGTCAGAGTGTAAAAAATTCCCAGTGAGGTAATCTGTGTAAAATAATAAAATAAAAGTACTAAATAATAAATAGGTAACACCAAACTTAATTTCAGAAATTAAGAAAAATATTGGTGATATTTATTTATCAAAAAAAAAATTTCGAAAATATTTAAAAAAAAAGATTTTAATAAAATTAAAAATAAAATGCCTGATATAAGCAATCAAACAACTAATAGTTGTTAATCACTATCAATCTCCAGCAACGGCGCCAAAAACTTGATGCGGTATTTGTGACCCACTAACTTACCGGCAAGTGCACTGGGTCGTACCAAGTAATACCTTACATGAGTAAGGGTCGATCCCATGAGGATTGATGGATCAAGCAACAATAACGTTTGATAGGATTAGTTAGGCAAGCAAAAAATAGTTTTGAGATATTCAAAGAGCATTAAACAGTATTTTAAGAATTTCAGAAAGCAAGCAGCAATAAGTTGGGAATAAAATATTTGAGAGAACAGTTAAGGCTTCAGAGTTATCTATTTTTCCGATTGATTTTTCTTACTAACTAATTTAATCATGTAAAATTTAATTTCATGGCAAACAATATATGACTAGACCCTAATTCCTTAGACCTTCCTAGTCTCCTCTAAGATTCATCAACTGCCAATTCCTTGGTCAATTAATTCCAATTAGAAGGTGAAGTTCAAATTCAGTTTATATGCCACAAAAATCCTAATTATTCAAAAATAAGGGGATTATATGTCACATATCCCATTAAATACAAACAATTAGAAATTTAGGATAATATGTTTTCAAGCTGTTGTTCAAGTAAAGAGCTTTTCCAAGTTTTACAAGAACTCAATTAGAACATGGGTCATACTTCCATTCCACCCAATGTTTATAAAATAAAGAACGAAAACAATTATTGAAATATAAATCAAAACATGAATTAAATTAGAAAGATCAAATAAATCAATCCATACAGATAGACAGAGCTCCTAACATTAATAATGGAGGATTAGTTGCTCATGGTTCAGAGAAGAAAAATAAGGGTTCTGGTAAAAATATATTGTCCTCCCATTCTGATGGCATCAGATCCCTTTTTATAACTAATCCTAATAAATTTAAAATCTAATTATCTAAAATTAAAAATAATATCTTTTCCTAAAAATAAGATTTGAATTTAAATTCGAATTAATTAACAAGTCTTCAGATGATGGGTGGGGACCACTTGATTTGTCCATTCTGCAACTTCTAATATGTGTTTTCTGGGATAGAAACTTGGTCAAAACGTGGCCCAAAATCCATGCCAGCGATTTCTGTAAATTCTGCAGATCGCGCATGTCACGCGTACGCGTCAGTCACGCGTACGCGTCACTGAGCAAATCTTCAATTCACGCGTACGCGTCAGTCACGTGCATGCGTTGCCATGGATACCTCCAATTCACGCGCACGCGTCAGGCACTCCTTGCAGCCATCTCCTTTGATTCTTGTGCTGTAGAAACTCCATCAATTTCCGCCGAATGCTACTTAAAATAAATAGTATTGAACAAAACTCAAAATAGCATCCAAACTGGATAAAATATAATTAATTCTTAATTAAACTCAACAAATTAGATACAAATTCACTAGGAAAAGATAGACAAGATGCTCACGCATCAATTCTCGCTAGTAAAGAATTTTATAAAAATATTATCTAATTGAAAGTATAGTTTCTAAACCAACGGAGAATCTTTTCGTGCAAAAGTTTTGGTTGTCACAAGTAACAAACCCAGTAAAGTTTATAAACCGAAGTATTCAAACCTCGGGTCATCTTCTCAAGGAATTGCAGGGATGTGTATTTTATTATTGGTTATGGAAAATAATATTTTTGGGTTTTGAAAGGTTTGAACAAGAAAAATAAATTGCAGGAATTAATAAATCAATAGCTAAGAAAACTCTTGGCAAGGTATGAAAATTAGAAGTCGTATCCTAGTTATCCTTATCAATTGTGATGAGAATTGCTCGTTGCTCCCACTTAGTCAACCTCTAACTATAAAGGCAAGTCAAGTGGATAAATCAATATGAATCCTCAAGTCCTAGTCAATTCCCAAAGAAAGACTAGAGTTAGTGGAATTCAAGTCAATTGGCAACTTCCAATTATCAATCAACAAAAGAGTTTGATAACTCAAGAGTCTCTAATTACTCAACCAAAGCCAAGAATATAGAAAGCTAAATAAAAATCATATATCTGAAATAACTCAAATTGCATTAATAAAAGAAATCAAATCTAACATGGAAAAGTTCATAAGCCAATTTGGCAACATAAGTCATTAATAAATAAAAGCATTATAGTATCTAAAAGTAGAAGAGAAATCAAAATAAAGGAATATTGAACCTGGTATGAAGAAACAATCCTAATGACTAAAAGAAATCCTAATCCTAAAATCTAAGAGAGAGGAGAGAACCTCTCTCTCTAAAAACTACATCTAAAATTGTGAATATTCAATGTTGTGTCATGTATGTCTTGAGTCTCTGCATGTTTCCTGGCTTTATTCTGTATTTCTGGGCCGAAAACTGGGTCAAAACGCGGGCCGAAATCGCTCCAAGCAATTTTTGTTATTTCTGCAGATCGCACTTGTCACGCGTACACGTCGGTCACGCGTATGCGTCGCTTGACGATTTCCCCTCCACGAGTGCACGTCAAGCACGCGCTTGTGTCGTTTGCGCGAACTCCAATCCACGCGTCTGCGTCAAGCACGCGCACGCGTCGCTGTGATTTTGTCCAAATCGCACGCACGCGTCAGCCATGCGTGCGTGTCGCTGTTCACTGGTTGTCTTCTTTATTTCTTGTGCTCCTTACCTTTTTGCAAGCTTCCTTTCCATCCTCTAAGCCATTCCTTCCCTATATAGCCTGAGACACTTAACACACAGATCACGGCATCGAATGGTATAAAGGGGGATTAAAATACACAATTTTAAAGCTTTAGGAAGCAAGTTTTCAATCATAGAATAAATCCAGGAAGGAATTTGTAAAACCATGCAAATCATATGAATAAGTAGGTAAAAAACTGATAAAAACCACTCAAGTTAGCACAATATAAACCATAAAATAGTGGTTTGTCAGTCTTCCCTAGGATGCAATTGAAATGTCACACTTTCGGTTGTGGAAACAAAAGGGATTTTTGGAATGAAAGAACGGAAGATTAAAAGAACTAAGAAATAAAAGAACTAAGGAATGATCAAAATTGATATTAGTGCAAGTAAAAAGAGAATAAGATCAAAACTAGTGAAAATGCTAAAATGCATATAAAAGCCTTGACTTGGGAATGAGAGTCTAAGGAATCCTATCATTGCCATAACTACCACAACAATGGTAATTATCATGAGTTAATCTTGCTTTGCTAACCCCTAACATTGAGGAATAGGTCAAGCAAGCATAATTGACCTTAATCTATAAGTCCTAGCCAACTTACCAAACTAGTTGATAAAAGGCTAGCTTTAATGGAAACAAGAATCAACTAACTCCCCAAGAATTACAACTAAATATCGGACATTATGACTCTAGTATCCTAGGAACTCAAACTCCAAGCCAAGGTGTGAAAATCTACTCAAAATCCATAATGGGCATTTTCACAAACACCTTGTATGTGTAAAAGTAAAATATGAAAAATTGCAAGGAAAAATAGAAAAGTATAACCAACTATCAACAATATCAACAAGAGTCAACCAATCAAGTATAAAGAAAGCATAAGATATGAAATTCATTAATAAAAACTTCAAGAAACTCAAAATTGCAATTATAAACAAGTAACTTGAACCAAAGTAAATGAAAGTAAATGTGCTATAATTAAAGAGGAAATTGAGAGTACTTACAATAAAGATGAGCAAAATCAAAGATCAAAGCTTCTATAAAATGCTACAATTGAACCCTAATTAAAACCCTAAGAGAGCTCTCCCTAATCTACACTACTCCTACTCCTACTACTATGGAAAAATGTAAAAATAAAATTCTAAGTCCTAATTCTACCTAATGCCTTCATATGTGTTGATACTCCCTTCATATAGTACTTCAATTTAGCCTCTAGCCTTCAAAGATTGGGCCAAAAGCCCTTAGAAATCGCGCAGCACGTGTTTCATTAATGATACCACGTGCAGGATCCTGTGAGCATGCACAGGTGCTTGTGCACACGCATACTTCGCTGTGTGTGCTTTTCCTTGTTTTCTTCATGTGTTCTCCCTTGTACATGCTTTCTTCCACTTTTACTTAGCCAATCTTGTCTAAATGACCTGAAATCACTCACAAAATATATCACGGCATCGAATGGCATGAAAGTGGAATCAAAATAACTAATTTAGGCACAAAAATGCATGTTTTCACATTTAGGTTCAATTTAGGGATCAAACACAAAAGTTTGCTATTTTTGTGCTTAAGTGTGAGTTTATGAGATAAAATATATCCAAATTGAGTCAAAATATATCATCAAATATGGACTCATCAATTCCCCCACACTTAAACAATAGCATGTCGTCATGCTAAACCAAGCAAGGAGAAAGATCAAAGGGGTAAACAACTTATTGAATGCAACTATTTATATGCATGCAAATATACTATATACTATCTATATCTATCTATACTGTAGTATCCTATGAAATTGGTGAAAACAAACAATCAAATTTTCAAGCAAGATATAAAAATATAGGGCCAAGCAAAGAAGTAGCTCAATGCAATCAAAACCTAAAGAATTGATTCAACTCATCAAAAAGAAGTAACTTGTAAGAATGCATGATAAGAAAGGTGGAGACATAGAATTGAGTAATAATTGAACCCTCACTAGGTGTGTATACACTCAAATCACTCGGTGTCTAAGGGTTTAATCACTCAAGTCTCTTCCTAATTATGCTTTCAAGGATTTGCTCTTCATCTAACAATCAACAACCATGTGATGCATGAATGCAATTATCTTGAGGACTTAATGGGGTTGTAACGGGGCTAGGGTTAAGGTGGGATAGATATGGCCAAGTGGACTAATTCAATCGCATCCTTGATTAGTTTAAGTATTCAACTCAATCTTTATCAATCCAATAACAAAAAATATGCAGTCCTAACTTCCCATCATTTCTTTTTCACAAACATTCATGTATGTTTTTTCATTCACATTACATATGCATTCCTTATTCATTTCTTTTCTCTTTAGGGTAACTTTCATCCCCTTTTGAAGATTTTATTTATTTATTATTATTTTTTTTCAATCAAGATAAATGCATATGGTTTAATAGTTCATACATGAGTGCTCCCATTTTTCAAAATTTTCAATGAAGTACCCAAATTAAACATTTTCATCCACTACCAATGTTTTCCAAAATTCCCCCACACTTAAATGAAACACACTCCTCAACCTAAGCTAATCAAGGATATAATTCATGGTGGATCATGGTTTTCTGCTTAAGGTTGTAATGTACTAATATCAAAGACAATGGGGTAAATCAAGCTCAAAGGGTTAACAATGGTAGATGCAAAGGGTAGGCCATATGAGTTAAGTAAGCTTTAATAAAAAATGGCCTCATTCATGCTTAATGCAATCGAAACATCAATCATTGGAAATAAAGAATCAAGCAAAACTAAGATCACAATCATAGAAGAGATATAATACATAATGAACAAAATTAGTGGTTAAAATATGTAACCACTCATCAAAGCTCGAAAAACTCGCAAGGTATTTGTTCTTTCCTCTTCTATGTTCCATAAAAATCATTCAAGCAAGTGTAAAAACCAATTTTCCAAATCAATTGAATAGAATGCCCCTTAAACAAAATTCTTGAAAATTTGTTGTTTTTCACCAAAATTATTTCCTATATGTATGTATAAATGTTGTAATGGATGCAAAGTTTCCAAAATTTCCTAGTTCTTTTCCTAATGTTCAACAACCAAAAATTACCATGAACAATTAGGATCAAAATTGAGCTAGGCATATGCTATTCACATCATCCATTCACAACCAATATCTATCTTATATATCATGCAAAATAAGGTACAATATGTATATATACCAAAATGGAAGTGCAACACTAAAGATAAGTAGAAGCAACTAATATATACATAAATAACCAAAATAGAAGTACATAGTGCATAAGTCAAAGTACTAAGAATATCCACAAAATCATAATAAAAACTCAAAATAAGCTAAATAACAAGTGTTGAGGAGAGAATTTTACACCCAAGATATCGTAGATCCTCTCCCACACTTAAATGGTGCACGATCCTCCGTGCCAAAAAAATCGAACCAGGGGTAATCAACTCTAAGAAGCTCCACCGTCTGACGGTGGTGCGTGTGGATGTCGCTGATACACTATGATGGCACGGGAAGGCTCTGAGATGGTCTCAGCTGCCAGCTCCTGGACGGCCTGGTCAGCTGGCTATGCTACCATCTCTACTATCTGCTCGGCTCCAGCTGCCAGCTCCTCAACTCTTTGAACTGGTGGCTCCTCAACCCTCTCCTTGGCTCTCTGGTCAGTGGGCTCGACTGCCTGGCTAGCATTAGCTGCTGGCTCGACTTTCGACTCCTCAGTTGCCGCCTCCTCGGTCTCAGGCTCGGGCTCTGGTGTATCCGGAGGAGGTAGCCCAAGGTCTCTACCCTCAAACTTCGTCACAATCTACTGAAAGCAGCGAGCATTGCGGTGCTCGAAGCGGTGGAGGGTCTGAAGAATCTCCCGACCCAACTCATATGGTGTCTGAGGTCTAGGTGCAGGTGCCGAAGGTGCAGGAGGTGCTGAAGGCTCTGCTGATGATGGTGGCTCAGTGGTCTTCCTCTTCTTTTGTGGAGATGGTCCATCATACTCACCGTATGGCAGGAATGGCTGGTGGCTGATGAGCGGATATTTTATACGCTTTTTGGGGGTAATTTCATGTAGATTTTAGTATGTTTTAGTTAGTTTTTAGTATAATTTTATTAGTTTTTAGGCAAAATTCATATTTCTGGACTTTACTATGAGTTTGTGTGTTTTTCTATAATTTCAGGTATTTTCTGGCTGAAATTGAGGGAGCTGAACAAAAATCTGATTTAGGCTGAAAAATGACTGCTGATGCTGTTGGATTCTGACCTTCTTGCACTCGGAATGGATTGTTTGGAGCTACAAGAGTCCAATTGGCGCGCTCTCAATTGGGTTGGAAAGTAGACATCCATGGCTTTCCAGCAATATATAATAATTCATACTTTGCGCGAAGATAGATAACGTAAACTGGCGTTCAACGCCAGTTCCATATTGTAGTTTGGCGTTCAGCGCCAGAAACAGGTTGCAAGTTGGAGTTCAACGCCAGAAACAGGTTACAACTTGGCGTTCAACTCCAGAAACAGCCCGGGCATGTGAGAAGCTTAAGTCTCAGCCCCATCACACACCAAGTGGGCCCCAGAAGTGGATTTCTGCACTATCCATCCTAGTTTACTCATTTTCTGTAAACCTAGGTTACTAGTTTAATATTTAAACAACTTTTAGAGATTTATTTTGTATCTCATGACATTTTTAGATCTGAATTTTATACTCTTTGACGGCATAAGTCGCTAAACTCCATTGTTGGGGGTGAGGAGCTCTGCAGCGTCTCGATGAATTAATGCAATTATCTCTGTCTTCCATTCAAACACGCTTGTTCCTATCTAAGATGTTCATTCGCGCTTCACCATGAAGAAGGTGATGATCTGTGACACTCATCACCTTTCTCAATCCATGAACGTGTGCCTGACAACCACCTCCGTTCTACATTAGATTGAATGAGTATCTCTTTGATTCTTTAATCAGAATCTTCGTGGTATAAGCTAAAATTGATGGTGGCATTCATGAGAATCCGAAAAGTCTAAACCTTGTCTGTGGTATTCCGAGTAGGATTCAAGGACTGAATGGCTGTGACAAGCTTCAAACTCGCGATTGTTGGGCGTAGTGACAGATGCAAAAGAATCAATGGATTCTATTCCGACATGATCGAGAACCAGCAGATGATTAGCCATGCTGTGACAGAGCATTTGGACCATTTTCACTGAGAGGATGGGAAGTAGCCATTGACAACGGTGACACCCTACATACAGCTTGCCATGGAAGGAGCCTTGCGTGTGTAAAGAGGAGTACAAGAGAAAAGCTGAAATAAAGAGGACAAAGCATCTCCAAAACTCCAACATATTCTTCATTATTAAGTAACAATTAATTATTTTATGCCCTTTCACTTTATTTTACAATTGAGACTAAAGAACCCTATTGGTATCCTGACTAAGAATAATAAGATAACCATAACTTGCTTCAAGCCAACAATCTCCGTGGGATTCGACCCTTACTCACGTAAGGTATTACTTAGACGACCCAGTGCACTTGCTGGTTAGTGGTACGAATTGTGAAAAGTGTGATTTACAATTTCGTGCACTAAGTTTTTGGTGCCGTTGCCGGGGATTGTTCGAGTTTGAACAACTAAAGGTTTATTTTGTTGCTTAGATTAGGAATAATTTATTTTTGTTGCTATAGAGTCATTAAATCTGAGTCCTTTATTTTCTTTTCAAAATTTTTTTTCAAAAATATTATTTTTCCTTATTAATTTTTAATTTTTCTGTGAGTTTAGTTTTATACTTTAAGTTTGGTATCAATTGCATATTTCATATTTTTCTTTAAATTTTTGAATTTGTGTTCTTTATTTTTCCTTGATCTTCAAATTTTCTTGTTTGATCTTTGATTTTTACTATTTTGTGTATTTTTCGTGTTTCCTTGTGCTTTTTCAAAATATTAGTTTTCAAAAAATATATTTTTTTTATACAATATTAAAACACGTTACATTTATAGCTCAGTTGGCTAGAGCGTTGGCTTATGTTCTTGGCAATTGGGTATTTTTCTTTTAAAATTTTTTCAAAAATAATTTTTCTTTGATTAAATCTTGTGCCAAACTTTAAGTTCGGTGTTTTCTTGTTAATCTTTCTTTGATTTTTGAAAATTTTATTGTGATTTTCTAAAAATTTTAAGTTTGGTGTTCTTTCTTTTGTTCTTGGTGTTCTTGTGAATCTTCAAGGTGTTCTTGAGTCTCCCTTGTGTTTTGATCTTAAAATTTTTAAGTTTGGTGTTCCTTGATGTTTTCCCTCCAAAATTTTCGAAAACAAGGTGCATTAGATCTAAAAATTTTTAAGTCTTGTGTCTTTTGTGTGTTTTTCTCTTTCATCATAAAATTCAAAATTTAAAAAAATATCTTTTCTAACTAATTTTAAGCCATATTTTCAAATTTTAAAAAAAATTTAGATTTCAATTTCAAAAATATCCTAATCACTTTCTCTCTCCTCACTTTTCGAAATTTTTCAAAAAAAAAATACTTTCAAATTTTTTGTTTTTATTTTTTGTTTTTATTTATTATTTTATAGTCTTTATTTTAATTTATTTTGTTATTTCGGAATTTATTTTTTTTATATAAAATAAATAAAATAAATCCACATCATCTTCCTTTTTTCATCATGGACTTAAGTGAAAATGAACAGTCCAGAAGGACTCTGAAGTCATATGCTAACCCCACTACTGCTTCATATGGGAGTAGTATCTGTATACCCTCCATCGGAGTCAGTAGTTTTGAGTTGAATCCTCAGCTCATTATCATGGTGCAGCAAAGTTGCTAGTATTCTGGTCTTCCACAAGAAGAACCTACAGAGTTTCTGGCACAGTTTTTACAAATTGCTGACACAGTACATGATAAGGAAGTAGATCAGGATGTCTATAGACTGTTACTGTTTCCATTTTCTGTAAAAGACCAAGCTAAGAGGTGGTTAAATAACCAACCTAAGGATAGCATAAAGACATGGAAACAGTTGTCAGAAAAATTCCTGAATCACTATTTTCCTCCAAAACGGATGACACAGCTAAGGCTGAGCATCCAAGGCTTTAAACAAGGAGATAATGAATCCCTTTATGATGCTTGGGAGAGATACAGAGAGATGCTAAGAAAATGCCCCTCTGAAATGTTTTCAGAGTGGGTGCAGTTAGACATCTTCTATTATGGGCTTACAGAGAGAGCTCAGATTTCTCTAGACCACTCAGCTGGTGGATCTATACACATGAGAAAGACAATAGAAGGAGCTCAAGAGCTCATTGATACAGTTGCCAGAAATAAGCATCTGTACCTGAGCAGTGAACCTTCCTTGAAAGAAGAGACTAAAACAATAACTGCTGAACTCAGTCCTGCATAACAAGTTACTAAATTCAATCAGCAACTGGATTTTCTAACAAAACAGCTAGCCAAATTCAAGGAGATACTACAAGAAACAAGAATGGCTAATATGAATATGGAAGTACAATTAAAGCAAACAGAACAGTAGTTATCAAAACAAATAACAGAAGAGTGCCAGGCAGTTCAATTAAGAAGTGGGAAAACATTAAATACTTCACTTCAAGGTAGCAGGAAGCCAAGAAATGAGCAAACTACCCAAAATCCATCTGAGGACAGTAAGAGCCCAGAGAGGAATAATTCTGGTGCTCAAACGCCAGAAATGGGTGGAAGGCTGGCATTGAACGCACAAACCATGCTCAGTCCTGGCGTTCAACGCCAGAAACAAGCAAGGAATTGGCGTTGAACGCCCAAAGGAAGCACAGTTCTGGCGTTCAGACGCCAGAAACAGGTAAGGAGTTGGCGTCTAACACCACTTCAGCTTCCACCCCTGGCATTCAAACGCTAGTGGGAGATCAGACACATACTAGTGCTGATAGCAACCCCTCTAAAAAGGCTTCTCAACCCACATCTGAAGGCAATAAACCTACAGCAACAAAGGTTGAGGAATACAAAGCCAAAATGCCTTATCCTCATAAACTCCGCCAAGCTGAATAGGATAAGCAATTTGCCCGCTTTGCAGACTATCTCAGGACTCTTGAAATAAAGATTCCGTTTGCAGAGGCACTTGAGCAAATACCTTCTTATGCTAAATTCATGAAAGAAATCTTAAGTCATAAGAAGGATTGGAGGAAAACTGAAAAAGTTTACCTCACTGAAGAATGCAGTGCAGTCATTCTGAAAAGCTTACCTGAGAAGCTTAAAGATTCTGGAAGCTTTATGATACCATGCACATTAGAAGGTACTTGTACCAAGCAAGCTCTATGTGATCTTGGGGCAAGTATCAACCTAATACCTGCATCTACTATCAAAAAGTTTGGGTTGACTGATGAAGTCAAACTAACCCGGATATGTCTCCAACTTGCTGATGGTTCCATTAAACACCCATCAGGCGTGATTGAAGACATGATTGTCAAGGTTGGGCCATTTGCCTTTCCCACTGACTTTGTGGTGCTGGAAATGGAGGAGCACAAGAGTGCAACTCTCATTCTACGAAGACCTTTCCTAGCAACTGGCCGAACCCTCATTGACGTCCAAAAAGGGGAAGTGACCCTGAGAGTCAATGAGGATGAGTTTAAGTTGAATGTTGTCAAAGCTATGCAGCATCCAGACATCCAAAATGATTGCATGAGCATTGATATTTGTTCATACCCTGACCGGGCTCCTCCAACTCGGAGAATCCATAAAAGGTCCGACCTTGTCCTAAGGCTCACGCCTCAAGGTCGGACCTCGGACAATAAAGCAAGGAAGACCCATCAAAAGGAACGCAGCCCAAAGCCTAAAGGCCGAAAAGGCCTAGAAAAGGCGGTTCCACAAAGATAGAGATAAAACTCCCAAAAAGATAAGATAAGATAAGAATATCTTATCTAGGGAAGATCACGGCCAACTACTATAAATACACTGGAGCACCCAGGTATGGCATTCATTCACATTCTACACATATCTGCTTGGACCCATGCTAACTTAAGCATCGGAGTGTCATTGCAGGTACAACCACCAACCGCTCTGCATATCAAGCTCGGGCCACTGACCCCCCACCTCGGGTCTCTCCAGACGACCGAGCTACACGTTTCAGGTAACCCTCGGAACATTGGCGCCGTTGCCGGGGACCTGGAAGTCATCCCCCTACCATGGCGGACGACCCTCTCAACAATGACCACGCAACATCTGAACAAGAGGACGAAATCGATACCAGAGAACGACCGGACAGCCACTCTATCACCACGCACTCCAGGAGGAAACAAACAGAATCGCCCAAAGACATCACTCCCAAACAAAGATCCACAAAATTCCGAAAAAGAAAAGAGCTCGGAAATTCTAGAAGCAGTCCGGGCACAACAAAACCGACTGAAGCAACTCGAAGCGGACATAAAGAAGCAGAAGGAAACCGAACAAGATCTGAGAATGGAGGCTCGAAAGCGAAGAGAATTAGAAGAAAAACTGCGGAAAATAGAGGCCAACCTGAAAGACTGGACGGAACGCGGCACCACCACTGAGGGCAACCACGATCCCTTCACACAAGAGATCATGAAGGAGAAGGTACCGCGAAACTTCAAACCACCCGATATGGACCTCTACGACGGCACCACCGATCCAAGTCATCACCTCAGCAACTTCAGGAGCAGAATGTACCTAGTCGACGCCTCCGACGCGATTCGGTGCAAAGCCTTCCCCACCACTCTCACCAAGTCAGCCATGAAGTGGTTCGACAACCTGCCACCAAGATCAATCACCAGCTTCGAAGACCTAACCAAAAAATTCCTAACAAGATTCTCTATTCAAAAGGACAAGACAAAACATGCCCCCAGTCTACTCGGGATCAAACAAGGTAACCAAGAAACTCTCCGAGAATACATGGAGCGATTCAACAAAGCCTGCCTGGACATACAACACTTGCCCACTGAAGCAGCCATCATGGGACTAGCAAACGGCCTAAAAGAGGGACCGTTTAGCCAATCCCTATCCAAACGATACCCGACCTCCCTATACGAGGTGCAGGAGCGGGCAGAAAAATATATCAACATGGAGGAAACCTCCCAGCTAAGAGACTCTTCTAGGAAGGAATCAACCTACCCACCCCGAGATCGGGATCGGGAACAGAAGAAAAAAGAAGAACCCAACTCGGACAAGCCACGGAAGTACCACAACTACACCCCCCTCCGAGTCTCGCTGGTAGACATCTACAGAGAAGTATGCCACACCGAAAAGATCCCACCGCCCCGACCGCTAAAACACAAGAAAGCGGGGAGAGATCGGTCCGAATACTGTGAATATCACAAGCTCTACGGTCATTCTACTAACGACTGCTACGACCTAAAAAATGTTATAGAAAAGCTAGCCAGAGAAGGAAAACTCGACAGATACATAGCAGAGAAAAGAGAAGAGACCAGGAAGAGAAGGCGGGGAGACAACGAAGATCGGGCCGAACAAACCCCGCGAACCCCTGAAAGACATGTTCACATGATAAACGGAGGTTTTGCAGGCGGAGGAACATCTAAATCTTCGCAAAAAAGACACCTCAAAGAAGTCTATCACGTCCGAGAAGACAGTCCCCTGCCCGAATTACCTACTATCTCATTTACCCGAGAAGATGCTCAAGGGATAATTCCCGGACACGACGATCCAATGGTAATCACCATTATCCTAGCAAACGCCAACTTACATCGAACCCTGATTGACCAGGGAAGCTCAGCAGATATCCTGTTCAAAACGGCCTTCGACAAACTCGGACTTGAAGAAATAGAACTAAAGGCCTATCCCACCGACCTATTTGGACTAGGGGATACTCCGATCCATCCCTTAGGATACATCTCGCTACACACTACCTTTGGAAGAGGCGAGCAATCTAAAACATTAAGCATCGACTACATTATAGTCGACGTCACTTCAGCATACAATGCCCTCATCGGGCGACCAACCCTAAACAGATTGGCAGCTATAGTCTCGACCCCACACCTCTGTATGAAGTTCCCTACCGCAAAAGGAATCGCTACCCTAAAAGGCGACCAAAAACTAGCGCGGCAATGCTACAACGAAAGCCTGAGCCTAAAAGGGAAGGAGGTCAACACGATAGAACTCGGACGAGTTCAATCCCGAGAAGATCTTCGGCCACAACCAGAGGGAGAGACCGAAAAGGTCCAGATTGGGAACACACCTGAAAAAATAACAAACATAGGAGCAAACCTCGAAACGAGCCTAAAAGAGGAACTCATAACCCTCTTAAGGGAGAATTCCGACCTCTTCGCCTGGAAAGCCTCCGACATGCCAGGAATAAGCCCCGACCTGATGTGCCATAAGCTATCAGTTTACCCGGGATCCCGACCTGTCCAACAAAGGCGCCGGAAGCTCGGACCCGAGCGCATGCAAGCAATAGAAGAACAAGTACAAGCACTGCTAGATGCAGGGTTCATTAGGGAAGTAAAATACCCCCTATGGCTCGCAAACGTGGTCCTGGTAAAAAAGCCCAACGGAAAATGGAGGATGTGCGTCAATTACACGGATCTCAACAAAGCCTGCCCCAAAGACCCATATCCACTACCAAATATCGACGCCTTAGTAGACGCAGCCTCAGGCTATAGATACCTCTCCTTCATGGACGCATACTCGGGATACAATCAAATCCCGATGTACGGACCCGACCAAGAAAAGACCTCGTTCATAACCCCAAAGGCAAACTACTGCTACGTAGTAATGCCCTTCGGGCTGAAGAACGCAGGGGCAACCTACCAGAGGCTAATGAACAAAGTGTTCTCAGAGCACATCGGACTACAGCTGGAGGTGTATGTCGACAACATGCTGGTAAAGACACAAGAAGACAGAAACTTGCTGACCGACCTCACCAGTATCTTCGGCACCCTCAGAAAACACAACATGAGACTTAACCCGACAAAGTGCACCTTCGCCGCAGAAGCCGGAAAGTTCTTAGGCTTCATGCTGACTCAAAGGGGCATCGAAGCAAACCCGGACAAATGCCAAGCGATACTCAATATGAAGAGCCCGACGTGTGTCAAAGAAGTACAACAACTGAATGGAAGGCTAGCCGCCCTATCAAGATTCTTGGCAGGATCAGCAATAAAGTCACTACCTCTCTACTCACTCCTAAAGAAAGGGAAGCCCTTCTCATGGACCCCGGAGTGCGAGAAAGCCTTTCAAGAATTCAAGGAATTCCTTGGGCAACCACCAATCCTAACCCGACCTTTAAAAGGAGAAGAACTCGTACTATACCTCTCGGTCGGAAATCGAGCAGTCGCCTCAGCGTTGATACGAGAAAATGACCAAGGACAACACCCTATATACTTTGTAAGCAAGGCACTACAAGGGGCCGAATTAAACTATCAGAAGATAAAAAAATTCGCCTACGCCCTAGTATTCACAGCTCGGAGACTCCGTCCCTACTTTCAAGCCCACACCATCAAAGTTCGGACGAACCAACCCATGAGACACATCCTCCAAAAAACAGACCTGGCAGGACGAATACTGCAATGGGCGGTGGAACTGTCCGAGTTCGACCTCCACTATGAAACCCGGACTACCATAAAATCTCAGTATCTAGCCGACTTCATCGCAGAATACACTGAGACCCCTGGAACCCCACTCTCATGGAACCTATATGTCGACGGGTCCTCGAACAAAACTGGAAGCGGAGCCGGGGTTATACTCGAAAGCGACCAAGGAACGCGGATAGAACTGTCCCTAAAATTCGAGTTCCAGGCTTCGAACAACCACGCCGAATACGAGGCCCTACTAGCAGGTCTAAAGCTAGCCGAAGAGGTCGGAGCCCAGAAAGTCACGATCTTCAGCGACTCCCAGGTCGTCACATCACAAGTAAATGGAAGCTACCAGGCAAAAGACCCAACTATGAAAAAATACCTGGACCAAACACAGGCACAATTACGCCACTTTTCAGAGATACAGATTCAGCACATACCTCGGGAACAAAACGCTCGGGCAGACGCCCTCTCAAAACTTGCCAGCACCAAGCCCGGAGGCAACAACAGAAGTCTCCTCCAGGAAACCTTACAATCCCCCTCCGTGCTAAGAGAGGAAGAAACGCTAAATATATCCAACCAACAGCAAGGATGGATGACCCCCACACTCAACTACCTGAAGTCAGGAACTCTCCCCGCCTAAAGAAAGGAAGCTAAAAGACTCACGAAAGACGCCCAGAATTATACACTAATTCACGACGTATTATACAGAAGAGGATTCTCAAAACCCCTCCTTAGGTGCGTCCCGACCTCAGAAACAAAAAGCGTCCTCGAAGAAGTCCACGGAGGCATGTGTGGAAACCACCTCGGAGCTCGGGCATTATCCAAGAAAATAGTCCGAGCCGGGTTCTACTGGCCGACCTTGCAAAGAGACGCAACGGAATTTGTGAAAATATGCCCCCCTGCCAAAAACACGCCAATTTTCACAAGGCACCACCCGAAGACCTTATCAGCATCACCGCACCATGGCCCTTCGCAAAATGGGGACTTGACCTACTCGGCCCGTTCCCCCAAGGACCGGGGCAAGTTAAATACCTCATAGTAGGGGTCGACTACTTCACAAAATGGATCGAAGCTGAACCCTTAGCCACCATCACGGCTCAGAAAAGCCGCAAATTCCTATACAAAAACATCGTCACAAGGTTCGGAGTCCCCTACTCCATCACAACAGACAATGGAACACAGTTCACGGATACAAGTTTTCAGAACTTGGTGGCCGAACTAAAAATCAAACAGCAATTCACCTCAGTCGAGCACCCACAAGCCAATGGACAAGCAGAGGCTGCAAATAAAGTCATCTTGGCCGGGTTAAAACGAAGACTACAAGAAGCCAAAGGGGCATGGGCCGAGGAGCTCCCCCAGGTGCTATGGGCATATCGGACAACTCCACACTCTACAACGGGAGAATCGCCATTCCGACTAGCTTATGGGATGGAGGCAATGGTTCCTATCGAAATAGATGAGGGGTCGCCTAGAACCATCTTCTATAACGAAAAAGGTAACCCGCAGGCACAAAGGGAGGAACTCGACCTCCTCCCCGAGGTCCGAGAAAGAGCTCGGATCCGAGAAGAAGCCTTAAAACGGCGAACGGCCCTCAGATACAATCAGAAGGTAATAAAACGAAGCTTCTCCATTCACGACCTGATTCTAATCCGAAATGACATCGGAACACAAAAGTCAGGAGAAGGAAAGCTAGCTGCAAATTGGAAAGGGCCCTACAAAGTAACAGAAGTCTTAGGAACAGGCTATTACAAAGTATCTGACCTAGAAGGCAATGAGTTGCCCAGGGCCTGGCACGCCTGTAATCTAAGACGATACTACAGCTAGAAAAAGATAACCCGAGGTGTACTCTTTTTCCCTACAAGGGTTTTTTAATGAGACACCCGGTCAAGTAAGGCACCCGACCTAGTCAAGGGTAAACAACTCTGTAAATATTCTTTCTTTTTTAACACTAATCAAATTTTTCTATTTTCTTTTCTCCTTCCTCGTGATGAAATAAATCCTGAAAAGTACCCCGCCAAGGCGCATTAATTTATGCTCGGCAAACGCAAAAAATCATTGCCAAGAGACCACACAAGGTCGGCAAAGATAAAGCGACGAGGTTCAAATTAATGTGAGAAGTTATAAAAGCAACTCTGAAAAGGCTCAAAAAGCCAAATAAAAAGAGATTACAAAAATAACTTAAAAAGGCCGACCCACGACAAGGTCGGACCCAACGAAGGGAAGTACTCGACCACTCCACCCGAAGTCCGAGAAAAAGCCCGGATCCGAGAAAGAAGCCTTAAAACGGCAAAAACAATGATTTCGAAAACGCTTACTAAAAAGTTGCTATACAAAAACAACTAAAAAGTACGAGCGATAAAACGAAATCAAAAGGAAAAAACAAAATTTCAAAGAAAAAGCGCTAGCTAAAAGGTTGTTATCCAAAAACAACTAAAAAAGCATAAAGCGGAGCAAAAAGTCAAAACGCGAACAAAACACCGCATAATAAGCTAAAAAGTTACTACAAGTAGCTAAAAGCGAAAAGGTGTCCAAAGCGTCCACAAAAACCCTCCAAAAACAAAAGAGCCCACAGGCCGGGCAAAAAACCAAAGATAAAAAGATTACAGAGAATCAAGGTCCTTTCCGGACTCCACATCAACAGAAGGCTGCGAAGGAAACATAGAAATCGGGACAGCATCAACGGCACCGTCATCTCGGTTTAAAACCTCCACACCAGATCCATCCTCGGCCAAAGGTGAAGTCGGGTTCGCAACCGGAACCTTGGGGTCGGACAGTGGAACCTCATCCTCGTTGGGAGCAGGAACAATCTTTCCCTCCACAACAACGTTATCCGTACTAAATAAGCTCAGATCCAGGTCAGGAGCAAGAACCCGGACCTGAGCCTTCAAATTTTCAAACATAGCATCCATACCCTTAGCCACATGACCTTCTAGCTCGTAAAAATCATCCTGAGCAGATTGTAATCTCTCCTTCGTCTCCACAAGCTCGGCATATGTCCGAGTATAATTCTCCGTCGCCGCCTTCGCCATCTCCTCAGATGCTTTCGCTGCCGCCACAGCCGCGGTAGCTTTAGCTTTCTCCTTCTCCAGAGACGCCTCCAGCTCAGTAATCCTAGCAGCCTTCAGTTCGCTAATCCTCTCGAACTCAGACTGAGCCTTCTCAAGTCGGGAGCTGGTCGCACCAAGGGGGGATTTCTTGAACTCCCGGGCAATAGCGGCATGAAGACTAGCCATCCGGACACAACTCCGCGCCATATACTGAAAATGATGCTCCATAGACACATCATCAGTAGAAATAAAGGTCTGAGGGAGAATATGCTGTTCAATCCAACCAAGAGCATCAAAATCCTTGTCATTAAAACCCGCAAGCTCTTGAGAGGTCTTCTGTTTCTTGGGAAGAGGACCCGAGGACGAAGGCGGGGAAGAGTGACCGGGTCCAGAGGTCGGAGGATCTTGATTTATAGCTCGGAACTGGGGAGTCGGAATAGCCTTCGACCGAGTAGTGACACCCACGGTAGCCTTCTTCGGAGAAGATCGGGCAGAAGCCTCAGCCTCAATATTCCGAGCAGCCACGGACTTCTTCGTCCGACGAAGGAACTTCATAGAATCCGTCTGAGAAGACATCTCTGCAAAAATAAAAGAAAAAGGATCACCAAAAACAGAAATTCCACCAAAACAAAAATACTCTCGGAGGGTCGGGAACTACCTAACTCGGAACGGAGAAGGCTTGGATCCCCCAACATTTTCTTCGTGTCCAAGTGAGGTGCCCGACCCCATAAACTGCTTACCACACCCACAAAAGCCTGCTCCACCTCATCTAGACTCTCAAGGGTATACTTAGTAGACACTACTTTCTCCTGCCAACAAAGAGGAAAAGAAGGCTCCCCACTCTCATCCAAAAAGAAAGGTCGGACGTCTCCAATAGCCCGGACCTTGAAATAGAAGTTCTTAAAATCATGAAAGGACTCATCATACAGGGTGCAAAACTTCCTTCCCTGGTTAGCCCTAAAAGAAACCCAAGATACCTTCCCTCCACCCGACCCTGGCTTTGTCAACACAAACAAGTAGGAAAAAAGAGAAATAGAGGGAACAACGCCCAAGAACTGACACAAAAGTTGAAACAGCTTTAAAAACGCCCAAGAATTTGGATGGAGCTGCGTAGGAGCAAGATTACAAGACCATAACACCTCAGACTCCAGATCGGTGAAAGGAAGTCGGACACTCAGCTTAGAGAAAAAACAATCATAAGCATAAAAGAAGAGCTTCTCGGAACTATCTAGGGGCGGGAAGCACACTCTCTCCTCAGAATCCGGGGCTACTAGTTCATAATCCCTCTCAGACTCTCTATTCTCACATATGCTACAATGCCTACGGAACCTAGCTAAATACTCAGAATCTACCACAGAAGGGACTTTTAGAGGAAGAGGGTCTACCCAATCAAGACCACACGGAATTTTAGTCGACATCGCTTGAAGAACCTTTCGAGACATAAAATTCTTACCTACAAAGAAGAATACAACAGCAAGCAAAAATCACATAAAGAAGACAGCAAAAACCCATTCAGCAAAGCAAGAAACAAAAACCCACGAAGCAAATGCGGCAACCCGGAACAAAACATACCAGAGAACAAAAAGAGCCCCCCCCATATACAAACAACAAGCAATGGCGGCGCCTCTTTTCGGGGCAACCCAGGCATAAAGAAAAAGAAACAAACAAGAGCCACACAAAGAACAGAAGCACATGTACACAAGAAAAGAGAAACATGGGAACAAACCTGGAAGAAAGAAACGAGGACGACGAGCTCCGAAGCAAGGAGAACGAAACGACGGCACAGAGGAAATCCCAGAAAGACACACGAAGAGATTCGGGGAAGTAGAGCAAAGAGAAAGAAGAAGCAATGCTCGAAAAAAAACAAAAACGCAGAAAAAAGAAGAAAAGGGGCAAATAAATAAAGCCTTCACAAAGCCCGAACGGAAATCGAGGAGAAACGGTAAAATGCAATAAATGCAGGAACGGCCATTTTTGAATTTTGAAAAACTACTATGCCCGAGCTCGACCTTCCAAAAAAAAGGACGAACTCGGGCAGGGGCACTGTTCATACCCTGACCGGGCTCCTCCAACTCGGAGAATCCATAAAAGGTCCGACCTTGTCCTAAGGCTCACGCCTCAAGGTCGGACCTCGGACAATAAAGCAAGGAAGACCCATCAAAAGGAACGCAGCCCAAAGCCTAAAGGCCGAAAAGGCCTAGAAAAGGCGGTTCCACAAAGATAGAGATAAAACTCCTAAAAAGATAAGATAAGATAAGAATATCTTATCTAGGGAAGATCACGGCCAACTACTATAAATACACTGGAGCACCCAGGTATGGCATTCATTCACATTCTACACATATCTGCTTGGACCCATGCTAACTTAAGCATCGGAGTGTCATTGCAGGTACAACCACCAACCGCTCTGCATATCAAGCTCGGGCCACTGACCCCCCACCTCGGGTCTCTCCAGACGACCGAGCTACACGTTTCAGGTAACCCTCGGAACAATATTATTGACACTCTGGTAAGAGAGGTCAATATGGCTGAGAGTCTCGAATCAGAGCTAGAGGATATCTTTAAAGATGTTCAGCCTGATCTGGAGGAACCAGAGAGAATAATAGAACCTCTGAAAATCCCTCAGGAAGAGGAGAAACCTCCCAAACCCGAGCTCAAACCATTACCAGCATCCCTGAAATATGCATTTCTGGGAGAAGGTGATACCTTCCCTGTGATCATAAGCTCTACCTTAGAGCCACAGGAAGAGGAAGCACTAATTCAAGTGCTAAGGACATACAAGACAGCTCTTGGGTGGTCCATCAGTGATCTTAAGGGAATTAGCCCAGCCAAATGCATGCACAAGATCCTATTGGAGGGTGATGCTAAGCCAGTGGTTCAACCACAAAGGCGGCTGAATCCAGCCATGAAGGAGGTGGTGCAGAAGGAGGTCACTAAATTACTAGAGGCTGGGATTATTTATCCTATTTCTGATAGCCCCTGGGTAAGCCCTGTCCAAGTCGTCCCTAAGAAAGGTGGCATGACAGTGGTTTATAATGAAAAAATGAACTAGTTCCTACAAGAACAGTTACAGGGTGGCATATGTGTATTGATTATAGAAGGCTCAATACATCTACCAGAAAGGATCATTTTCCTTTACCATTCATAGACCAGATGCTAGAAAGGCTAGCAGGTCATGAATACTACTGCTTCCTGGATGGATATTCAGGTTATAATCAAATTGCAGTAGATCCCCAGGATCAAGAGAAAATAGCATTCACATGTCCATCCGAAGTATTTGCATACAGAAGGATGCCATTTGGCCTGTGCAATGCACCTGCAACCTTTCAAAGGTGCATGCTCTCTATTTTCTCTGATATGGTGGAAAAATTTCTGGAAGTCTTCATGGATGACTTTTCAGTATTTGGAGACTCATTCAGCTCATGTCTTGACCATCTAACACTTGTTCTAAAGAGGTGCCAAGAGACTAACCTGGTTTTAAACTGGGAGAAATGTCACTTTATGGTGACTGAAGAAATTGTCCTTGGGCATAAAATTTCGAACAACGGAATAGAGGTGGATCAAGCTAAGGTAGAGGTAATTGAAAAATTACCACCACCTGCCAATGTTAAGGCAATCAGAAGCTTTCTGGGGCATGTAGGATTCTATAGGAGGTTTATAAAAGATTTTTCAAAAATCGCCAAACCTCTGAGTAATCTGCTAGCTGCTGACACGCCATTTATCTTTGATAAGGAGTGTCTACAGGCATTTGAGACTCTAAAAGCTAAGTTGGTCACAGCACCAATCATCTCTGCACCAGACTGGACATTACCATTTGAACTTATGTGTGATGCCAGTGACCATGCCATTGGTGCAGTGTTGGGACAAAGGCATGACAAGCTTCTGCACGTCATTTACTATGCCAGTCGTGTTTTAAATGACGCACAGAAGAATTACACAACCACAGAAAAAGAGTTACTTGCAGTGGTTTACGCCATTGACAAGTTTAGATCTTATTTAGTAGGATCAAAAGTGATTGTGTACACCGACCATACTGCTCTTAAATATCTACTCACAAAGCAGGATTCAAAACCCAGACTCATCAGATGGGTGTTGCTTCTACAAGAGTTTGATATAGAAATAAGAGACAGAAAAGGGACAAAGAACCAAGTAGCAGATCATCTGTCCCAAATAGAACCAGTAGAAGGGGCGTCCCTCCCTCTTACTAAGATCTCTGAAAACTTTCCGGATGAGCAACTCTTTGCCATCCAGGAAGTGCCATGGTTTGTAGACATTGCAAACTATAAGGCAGTGAGATTCATACCCAAAGAGTACAGTAGGCAGCAAACAAAGAAATTGATCACGGATGCAAAGTACTATCTTTGGGATGAACCATATCTCTTCAAGAGATGTGCAGACGGAGTAATCCGTAAGTGTGTGCCTAAAGAAGAAGCACAGAAGATCCTCTAGCACTGCCATGGATCACAGTATGGAGGACATTTTGGAAGTGAGCGAACAACTACAAGAGTACTCCAATGTGGCTTCTACTGGCCTACTCTCTATAAAAACTCCTGAGTGTTTGTACTTAATTGTGACAGTTGCCAAAGATCTGGTAATCTGCCTCACAGTTATGCCATGCCTCAACAAGGGATCTTGGAGATTGAGTTGTTTGATGTATGGGGTATTGACTTCATGGGACCTTTCCCATCATCATACTCAAACACTTATATTCTGGTGGTAGTGGATTATGTATCCAAATGGGTGGAAGCTATTGCAACACCCACTAATGATACTAAGACAGTGCTGAAATTCCTCCAGAAATACATCTTCAGCAGATTTGGTATCCCTAGAGTACTAATCAGTGATGGGGGCACTAATTTCTGCAATAAACAGCTTTACTCTGCTTTGGTTCGATATGGAGTTAGCCACAGGGTAGCTACTCCATATCATCCACAGAAAAATGGGCAAGCTGAAGTCTTTAATAGAGAACTTAAAAGAATTCTGGAACGGATTTTGATTAACCGTAGAAGGGATTGGGCAAGAAGCTTGGATGATGTTCTATGGGCATACAGAACAGCATTCAAGACACCTATAGGAACTTCTCCATACCAGCTGGTGTATGGAAAGGCCTATCACTTGCCAGTGGAACTGGAACATAAGGCCTATTGGGCAACCAGATTCCTAAACCTTGATGCCAAGTTAGCTGGAGAAAAACGATTGCTCCAGTTAAATGAGCTAGAGGAATTCAGACTCAATGCTTTCGAAAATGCAAAAATTTACAAAGAGAAGGCAAAAAGATGGCATGATAAGAAACTGTCATCCAGAGTCTTTGAGCCGGGGCAGAAAGTTCTGCTATTTAATTCTAGGCTCAGATTATTCCTTGGAAAATTGAAATCCCGGTGGAGAGGTCCATATGTGATTACAAGTGTGTCACCATATGGATATGTGGAGCTTTAGGATAATGATTCTAACAAAAAGTTCATTGTTAATGGACAGAGAGTTAAACATTATCTTGAAAGCAATTTTGAGCAAGAATGCTCAAAACTGAGACTTGATTAAAAGCTCAGTAATAGTCCAGCTAAAGACAAAAAAGAAGCGCTTGCTGGGAGGCAACCCAGCCATTTACAAAGCTTATTTGTTTATTAATTGATTTTTACAGGTTTATGTCAATTATCTTCAAGGTAAAATAGCAATTGCTTGAATTCATAGAGTTACAGAAGGATTCAGAGGATAAAACAGCAAAAAGGAAGCTCACTAGTGCGAAAAAGCCTGTAAGAGCTGTCTTGGGCGTTGAACGCCCAAAAGAAGCATCCACTGGTCGTTCAACGCCAGTAAGGATAGCCATCTGGGCATTAAACGCCAGAAAGAAGCATCTTCTGGGGTTGAACGCCATAAAAAAGCACCTTCTGGGAGTTCAACGCCAGATTTATAGCGTCCTGGGCGTTCAGAAAAAACGCCCAATGACAAAGGAGTTCCTGGCGTTCAACGCCAGCTAGAAGCAACAAGTGGGCGTTGAACGCCCAGGAGAAGCTGCAAATGGGCGTTAAACACCCAAAACATACAGCGTTTGGGCGTTTAACGCCAGGATTGTGGGGAGGAGGTAATTTCATTTTTAATTCACATTTTTCAAAATTTTTATATTCCAATTCATGATTTCTTGCATAAACATGTTACAAACTCTCATCCTTCAATTCCAAAAATTTTAATCCTAATTTCTAAAATCCCTTTTTCAAAAATATCAAATGTATCTTAATTCATAAACACAAATCCTTTTCAAATCCCATCCAACTCCTTTTCAAATTTTTTAAAAAAAAAAAACTCAATTATCTTTTAAAATCTTTTTCAAAATAAAAATTCATATTTATCTTTTTCAAATATCATTCACAACTTTTTAATTTTAAATTATATCTTTTTCTTATCATATTTATCTTTTATAAATCATATCTTCTATCTTATCTTCCTTCAAAATTTTCGAAAACCCACCCCCTCCCTTTAAATCCACATTCGGTCTCCCCTCTCCTCAACAATTTGAAAACAAGCTCTCCTTCTATCCCTCTCATTTCTTTTCTTTTGCTTGAGGACAAGCAAACCTCTATGTTTGGTGTGTTTATCCGTGATCACTAAACTATACGCACTAAGATCATGGCTCCTAAAGGAAAACAACCCACTCCAAGAGGCAAGAAAGAGAGTATTCCAAAACCACTTTGGAATCAAGGGAAGTTCTTAACCAAAGAACATTCAGACCATTACTAAAAAATAATGGGTCTAAGGTCAGTGATCCCGGAAGTTAAATTCAATCTGAAAGAAGATGAATATCCGGAGATCCAAGAGCAAATTCGAAATAGGAGCTGGGAAATCCTAGCTAATCCTGAGACAAAGATGGAAAGAAATATGGTTCAGGAATTCTACGCTAATCTGTGGCAAACGGACAGGCAGAGAATATCTGGAACTGCTCTCTATGACTATCGGACCTTGATTAGAGGAAAGATTGTTCACATCCATCCTGATAAAATCAGGGAGATCTTTAAGCTACCCCAACTGAAAGATGACCCAGACTCCTTTAATAGGAGAATGATGAGAACAAATAAAGGCCTGGATAAGATTCTAGAGGACATATGCCTCCCTAGAGCCAGGTGGACCACTGACGAATTGGATTTTTGATGGTTTAGAATTTCACAAATGAATTTTCGTTGCAAGTATAGTCTCTAAACCAATCGCTAATCCTTTCATACAAAAAGTTGTTTGTCACTAAAACAAACCCCTAAATTTATAAACCGAAGTATTCAAACCTCGGGTCGTTCTCCCTAGGAATTACAATAGAGTGTCTTGTTATTGGTTGTGAGTTATAATTGGGGTTTTTAAGATTTTTGGACAAGAAACATAAATGGCAAAGAAAACAAACTAACAACTAACAAAGCTCTTGGCAAGATATGAGAATTAGAAGTCCTATCCTAGTTATCCTTCTCAATTGTGATGAGAATTGTTCATTGCTACCACTTAGTTAACCCTTACTAAAGAAAGGAAAGTCAAGTGGATGAATTGACTTGAGCCACAAATCCTAGCCAACTCCCAAGGAAAGACTAGCTTTAGTGCACTCCAAACCAATTAGCAATCTCTCCAATTACCAATCAACAAAGGAATTAGATAACTCAAGTGTCACTAATTACTCTACCTAGGCCAAGAGGAACAAAATCTACACTAAAACTAAAAGAGACATTTTAACAAACACATAAAGTGCAATAGAAGTAAACAACATAAATTGCAAGAATTAAAGAGAGATCTAGCTACAAAAGCAAGAGATTAACAATGGAAAAGCAAAGAAGAACAATTATTATGAATTACCTCTTATTGAATTGAAAGAATGTAGAAGGAACAATACTAGATCTACAACAAAATGTAAGAACAACATAAAGGAAATTGCAATAAAAGAATGGAAGAAGAATGAATGTAACTACAAGGAATTGAGATGTAGAAGTAGAAGAAAGCAAAGATTAAAACCTAGATCTAAGAACTAATCCTAATCCTAATCCTAATTCTAGAGAGAAGTGAGAACTTCTCTTTCTAGAAACTAACTTCTAGAACTAAAACTAAAACTAATTGGTAACTAACTTGTAAAGTATGAGAGTATGTTGATTCCCCTTCAATCCTTGGCTTAAATAGCATCAGAAATGAGTTGGATTGGGCCCACAAGGCTTCTAAAATCGCTGGCCACATGTTGCTTTAAGTGAACTAGGTGGCAGCAACGGCGCGTGCGAGTACTTTGCGCGTGCGCGCCACCATACGTATAGCAACTATGGCAAATCTTATATCATTTCGAAGCCCCGGATGTTAGCTTTCTAACCCAACTAGAACCGCATCATTTGGACCTCTATAGCTCAAGTTATGGTCGTTTAAGTGCGAAGAGGTCGGCTTGACAGCTTTCCGGTTCTTTCATTTCTTCATGAGTTCTCCAACTTTTCATGCTTCTTTCTTCATTCCCTTGATCCAATCTTTACCTTCTAAATCTGAAATCACTTAGCAAACATATCAAGGCATCTAATGGAATCAAGGAGAATTAAATTTAGCTATTTTAAGTCCTAAAAAGCATGTTTTCACTCTTAAGCACAATTAAAGGAGAATATACAAAACAATGCTATTTCATTGAATAAATGTGGGTAAGAGGTGATAAAATCCCCTAAATTTAATACAAGATAAACCGTCAAATTGGGGTTTGTCAACCACCAGCACCAAGGGCATCCCAAATCAACTCAAAAGAGAATATCTCAAACCAGTCGCCAGAGGCTGGCTAGACTTCATTGGGCGTTCTATACTGCCCACTAGTAACCGCTCTGAGGTCATTGTTAAAAGAGCAGTGATGATCCACTGCATTATGTTAGGAAGAGAAGTGGAAGTTCATCAGTTGATTTCATGTGAACTTTACATAATTGCAAACAAGAACTCTAAAGATGCCAAATTGGCTTATCCTAGCTTAATATCTATGCTATGTAAAGATGCTGGAGTGAAGATGGGAATAACTGAGTATATCTCAGTTGAGCGACCAATCACCAAAACATCAATGGAAAAACAACAAGGGCAGGACGAACCCATCAAGAGGAGAGCACAGGAATTCCTCCCGGAATTTTCTCAATTTGAATACTGGGAGCATCATGAAGCATCTGTTACCAAGTTGCAAGAAGCTATGGACCAAATAAAGGAAGAACAGAATAATCAAAATAGCATGCTTTGCAAATTGCTTGGGGAACAAGAAGAGCAAAGGTGTGACTTAAAGGAACTGAAGCGTCAAAAACTATCTCTTGAAGGACCAAGCACTCCACAGACTAGAGGAACATCCAGTTCTTAAAATAAAGGTTGTTGAGTCCTAATCTTAGCTTTAATTCTGTGATAGTTGTTATTAAAGGAATTTACCTTAGAAGTTATATAGGAGTAGTAGTAATTAGTATATCTATTTTGATTTTATTTTCAATTAAGTTATAATTTATTTTTCTCATCATCATCAAACATGAATAAAATAGTAGATTTTTAGAATAAAGAGGTAATTTATATTTTTCGAGTTTTTAATAAGGAAAATTCTAATTATTTAGATGTGGTGGCAATACTTTTTATCTTCTGAATGAATGCTTGAACAGTGCATATTTTTTATATTGAATTTCATGAATGTTAAAATTGTTAGCTCTTGAAAGAATGATGAACAAGAGAAATATTATTGATGATCTGAAAAATCATGAAATTGATTTTTGAAGCAAGAAAAAGCAGTGAAAAAAAAACAAGGAATCATTGGATAAAGAAAAAGAAAAAGCCAATACCCCTTAAAACCAAAAGGCAAGGGTGAAAAGGATCCAAGGCTTTGAGCATCAATGGACAGGAGGGCCCAAGGAAATAAATCCAGGCCTAAGCGGCTAAATCAAGCTGTCCCTAACCATGTCCCTAACCATGTGCTTGTGGCATGCAGGTTCAAGTGAAAAGCTTGAGACTGAGTGGTTAAAGTCATGATCCAAAGCAAAAGAGTGTGCTTAAAAACTCTGGACACCTCTAATTGGGGACTTTAGCAAAGCTAAGTCATAATCTGAAAAGGTTCACCCAATTATGTGTCTGTGGCATTTATATATCCGGTGGTAATACTGGAAAATAAAGTGCTTAGGGCCACGGCCAAGACTCATCAAGTAACTATGTTCAAGAATCAACATACTAAACTAGGAGAATCAATAATACTATCTGAATTCTAAGTTCCTATGGATGCCAATCATTCTGGATTTCAAAGGATAAAGTGAGATGCCGAAACTGTTCAGAAGCAAAAAGCTACAAGTCCCGCTCATCTAATTAGAATCTGATCTTCACTTGAAACTCTGAAATATTATTACTTCTTAATTTCTTTTTATCCTATTTTATTTATCTAGTTGCTTGGGGACAAGCAACAGTTTAAGTTTGGTGTTGTGATGAGCGGATATTTTATACGCTTTTTGGGGGTAATTTCATGTAGATTTTAGTATGTTTTAGTTAGTTTTTAGTATAATTTTATTAGTTTTTAGGCAAAATTCATATTTCTGGACTTTACTATGAGTTTGTGTGTTTTTCTATAATTTCAGGTATTTTCTGGCTGAAATTGAGGGAGCTGAGCAAAAATCTGATTTAGGCTGAAAAAGGACTGCTGATGCTGTTGGATTCTGACCTCCCTGCACTCGGAATGGATTTTTTGGAGCTACAAGAGTTCAATTGGCGCGCTCTCAATTGGGTTGGAAAGTAGACATCCAGGGCTTTCCATCAATATATAATAGTCCATACTTTGCACGAAAATAGATGACGTAAACTGGCGTTCAACACCAGTTTCATGTTGCAGTTTGGCGTTCAGCGCCAGAAACAGGTTGCAAGTTAGAGTTCAACGCCAGAAACAGGTTACAACCTGGCGTTCAACTCCAGAAACAGCCCAGGTACGTGAGAAGCTTAAGTCTCAGCCTCAGTACACACCAAGTGGGCCCCAGAAGTGAATTTCTGCACTATCCATCCTAGTTTACTCATTTTCTGTAAACCTAGGTTACTAGTTTAGTATTTAAACAACTTTTAGAGATTTATTTTGTATCTCATGACATTTTTAGATCTGAATTTTATACTCTTTGACGGCATGAGTCTCTAAACTCCATTGTTGGGGGGTGAGGAGCTCTGCAGCGTCTCGATGAATTAATGCAATTATCTCTGTCTTCCATTCAAACACGCTTGTTCCTATCTAAGATGTTCATTCGCGCTTCACCATGAAGAAGGTGATGATCCGTGACACTCATCACCTTCCTCAATCTATGAATGTGTGCCTGACAACCACCTCCGTTCTACATTAGATTGAATGAGTATCTCTTAGATTCCTTAATCAGAATCTTCGTGGTATAAGCTAGAATTGATGGCGGCATTCATGAGAATCCGAAAAGTCTAAACCTTGTCTGTGGTATTCTGAGTAGGATTCAAGGATTGAATGGCTGTGACGAGCTTCAAACTTGCGATTGTTGGGCGTAGTGACAGACGCAAACGAATCAATGGATTCTATTTCGACATGATCGAGAACCAACAGATGATTAGCCGTGCTGTGACAGAGCATTTGGACCAATTTTACTGAGAGGATGTGAAGTAGCCATTGACAACAGTGACACCCTACATACAGCTTGCCATGGAAGGAGCCTTGCGTATGTGAAGAGGAGTACAAGAGAAAAGCTGAAATAAAGAGGACAAAGCATCTCCAAAACTCCAACATATTCTTCATTATTAAGTAACAATTAATTATTTTATGCCCTTTCACTTTATTTTACAATTAAGACTAAAGAACCCTATTGGTATCCTGACTAAGAATAATAAGATAACCATAGCTTGCTTCAAGCCAACAATCTTCGTGGGATTCGACTCTTACTCACGTAAGATATTACTTGGACGACCCAGTGCACTTGCTGGTTAGTGGTATGAATTGTGAAAAGTGTGATTTACAATTTCGTGCACCAGTGGCTCATGAAAACAGACGTTTGGTCTGTCGGGCGTCTCTCCACTCCAGATAAGGCAGCCAATCTGGTGATCATCGAAGGGAAGGGAATGTTGTACTGTTGCTGCTGGTTTACCTTCCACATCGAGTCTTTGATAAGGGGAAGAACAGAAATCCTATTCCCCTCCAGAATAGCCTAAAGAAAAACTGCCACACGGACCCTAATGTGTGTGGCATGCGTGCTCGGCAGGATGTAATCGGTAATGATCTGCTGCCAGATCTTCGCCTCTGGATGTAAGTCGGAGCACGCGATGCTCTGTGGGACAGCATTCTCTCCTCTGCTGTATTCCTATTTGGCCTCAGGTACGCCAATCTTCTTCAGAACGACGTCCAATGAAATCTTGCCCAATGTCAAGTCCTTCACTATCTGAGGGTAAGCATCATGGGCCGAAGGAATATGCAGAATCTGTAAGAGGGCCTATAAAGCATGATCAGATGTGTCTAGAGTGACACCTTTCAGAAAACGGTGGTGGCCTCCCTCTTCAGTAGATTTCCATAGAATTATTTGACTAGGTGTTCATTGATTTCCATTGGGATGAATTCTACGAATTTCCAATGGTAAAAATTGAGTCTGCTATGTATTAGGTCCGCATATTTCTCAGGTACGTTCATCTTTCTCTCGTACTGGAAGGGTTTCTTTTCCAATTTTTTGTACTGTTCTTGGGCTTCCTCATTGATGAAAGTGTCCGGCTGATTGCTCGGACGGAGAGGAGGAGCCAAGGGGTTGGCTTTCTCCTTCCCTTTACGATGCATCCTGAAAAAGACAAAAATAGAATACACTTAGGGGAAACAGATGAAATTCACAAAAACAAAGAGGAAATAGTCAAACAATGCAAATTAGAGCCAAGAAAGTAAGCAAACACTTAATTGAGGAAAACATGTTCAAAACAAGTGATATGCTCAAAAGGAGATGTATTTTTCCACAATCAAGCAACCTAAGTAACAATAAAAGAGAATGAATAACAATTAAAGCATATATGACTTAGGTGTAACAATGGAAGTGAATTGAATCAAAACTTGGTTATTACCTAATTGTGCATTCAAAATATAGGGTTCAATCAAAACTTAGCACCAAGGGAATAACCAAATTGACAATGAAAAGCATACTTATTCATGTTGAAAAGTGGAAAATAATCCAACACATACAACCCTTGTTCAAAAAGCAATAAGTTGAAAAAGTTCAATTTGAATTGCTCAAAAACCTGAAGGAACAAGTTACCATATATATGTGATCATTATGTTCAAAACCACATGAATAAGCTATATCCTCAATTCACTCAAATTCAGTCCATGCACCTATAATGCACCAAACAAGTAATCACAGCTGTAATTTCAAATCCGGTTTGGTGTTCAAGCAAGAATAGCAATAGGTGCATAATCAAATTTCAAGTTCAATCATCATCCAAAATTACAGAAAACTGCACAAGTGGGAATTAAAGTGCCAGATGGAAGTAAAACTCAAGCCTTATGTTGATCAGACACAAGATTTAAATCAAAAACTCCATTCAGGCATTTCATCAAGCAGGTTGTATGCAGGATTCATAAATAGCATTCTCATTTCAATATAAAGCAGCATTCAACCCAGAAAAATTCAAAACAATTAGCCAACAACAATATTCAATCCAAAACACAGATATCATCTAACCTAAGGCCTCCTAATCACTAAAACATAATTGAAAAATAGTGAAAAATAAATAAAAGAAAGAAACGGGAACAGTGGCTGGGCACAGGGAAGGAAATGGAACCTGCGATGCAGAAGAAGAAAGGGTGAGAAACAGGGACGTGGAGCGGCACAGAGGTTTGCCGCCGCTGGTTGCTCGCCGCACTGGAAATGCGAACTAGGGCGAGGGCCTCAGTTGCTGCACGGACAAGGGTTGCAACGTAGTGAAGAAGAAATGGAGAAATGGAGAAGAAAGAGAAGAAAGAGAAAGGGGGTGGGCGATGGTGGTCACCGGAGGTGGCGTTGGACGAAGGTGTGGGTTGGGTCGGGTGATCTAGGCTGAGGGTTGGTGGCTGGATGTGATGGGGTTTAGAGACGAAGAAAAGAAGAAAAGGGGTGGGATTTGTGGAAACTGAAGCGCGCTGGTCCTCTTTTCGAATTAACGTTCGAAAAGTGACCTGTGCGTACGCAGAACAAGGTGTGCGTCCGCACACTAAGGAAAGAGAGGTGTATGCGCACGCACAAGGACGTGCGGGCAGAATGGGTCTCGCGTCCTGTGCGGACGCACAGTGGTTTGAGTGCGCGCACAAAAGGTGAAAAGAAGGGGGTGTTCCCACGCACAAGGGGTGCGTGTGCTGCGACCAGAAGGGTTGCCCATAGCTATGCGTGCGCACATAGCTATGCGCACGCACAGGTGGCTCTTTTTTTTTTTGGAAGTGTGCGTACACACGCATGATGTACGGATGCACAGGGAGAAAAAGTGGCAGTGTACACACTCACAAGCCGTGCGAGTGCTGTGGACAGAATGGGTGTTTAGGAGTGTGCGCTCAGATAAGGCTGTGCGTACACACAGGGACGGAAAAACAGGGGAAGTGTGCACCCGCACAAAGTTGTGCGTACACACAGGACTCTGTTCCTGCACAAAAATTATGCGTCTAAGGCACCAAACATAACATCCAAAACAGGTTTTTAAGTCCTAAAACTCCATAAAACTCCAAAAGCACAGTATTCCACTAAAATTACCTAACAAACATCGATATACAACTAACCAACTAAGCCATATAACCAATTATTCAAGCATAAAAAACTAAAAGAGGGAAAGTTAGAAGGATATTACCATGGTGGGGTGTCTCCCACCTAGCACTTTGGTTTAAAGTCCTTAAGTTGGACTTTTGAGGAGATCCTTGTTAGGGTGGCTTGTGTTTCCACTCTTCCTTGAATCTTCAACCAAGTTTGCTCTTGATTTGACCTCCGAGGTCCCAAACGAAGTACATTAAGCCCTCAAGCAACCTCAAGCAAGAAATTGGAATCCAAAATTGTTGGCTGTAGAGTCGTATGCCCGAATCCCACACTTTAGTTTCTCTATCCCCCTTTTGTTGATTTTCACTTGTGCCCTTAGATGAACAACCTTCCCAAGCACCTTTAAGGCACCCAAATAATCCTTGGAATTCTCTTAATTGAGCCTTACACCATTTATACCTTGAATCAATTTGGAAATCAACATTCATTCCTCCACCATGCACCAACCCAAGATATTGTTACCCACTCAATTTGTCCTTGAAATGGAATTGCTTCCTGGTGCACGAAATTGTGATCACTACTTTTCACAACTCAAATAATCTTCGGTAATGAATCCAAAAACTTGGTGCTCAATACCATGGTATAAACACAACTTCGCACAACTAACCAGCAAGTGCACTGGGTCGTCCAAGTAATAAACCTTACGCGAGTAAGGGTCGATCCCACGGAGATTGTTGGTATGAAGCAAGCTATGGTCACCTTGTAAATCTTAGTCAGGCAAACTCAAATGGTTATTAATGATGAATAAAACATAAAGATAGAGATACTTATGTAATTCATTGGTGAGAACTTCAGATAAGCTTATGGAGATGCTTTGTCCCTTCTGTCTCTCTGCTTTCCTACTGTCTTCATCCAATCCTTCTTACTCCTTTCCATGGCAAGCTGTATGTTGGGCATCACCGTTGTCAGTGGCTACAATCCCGTCCTCTCAGTGAAAATGATCAACGCACCCTGTCACGGCACGGCTAATCATCTGTCGGTTTTCAATCAGGTTGGAATAGAATCCATTGATTCTTTTGCATCTGTCACTAACGCCCAGCCTTCAGGAGTTTGAAGCTCGTCACAGTCATTCAATCATTGAATCCTACTCAGAATACCACAGACAAGGTTTAGACCTTCCGGATTCTCTTGAATCCCGCCATCAATTCTAGCTTATACCACGAAGATTCCGATTAAAGAATCCAAGAGATAAACATTCAAGCCTTGTTTGCTTGTAGAACGGGAGTGGTTGTCAGGCACGCGTTCATAAGTGAGAATGATGATGAGCGTCACATAATCATCACATTCATCATGTTCTTGAGTGCGAATGAATATCTTGGAATAAGAACAAGCTGAATTGAATAGAAGAACAATAGTAATTGCATTAATACTCGAGGTACAGCAGAGCTCCACACCTTAATCTATGGTGTGTAGAAACTCCACCATTGAAAATACATAAGAACAAGGTTCAGGCATGGCCATGAGGCCAGCCCCCAAAACATGATCAAAAGACTCCAAATGATTAAGGATCCAAAGATTCAAAGATCTAAAGATGAAAATACAATAGCAAAAGATCCTATTTATAAAGAACTAGTAGCCTAGGGTTTACAAAGATGAGTAAATGACATAAAAATCCACTTCCGGGCCCACTTGGTGTGTGCTTGGGCTGAGCATTGAAGCATTTTCGTGTAGATACTCTTCTTGGAGTTAAACACCAGCTTTTGTGCCAGTTTGGGCGTTTTAACTCCCATTCTTGTGCCAGTTCCGGCGTTTAACGCCGGGCATTCTTGAGCTGATTTGGAACGCCGGTTTGGGCCATCAAATCTCGGGCAAAGTATGGACTATTATATATTTCTGGAAATCCCAGGATGTCTACTTTCTAACGTCGTTGAGAGCGCGCCAATTGGGCTTCTGTAGCTCCAGAAAATCTACTTCGAGTGCAGGGAGGTTAGAATCCAACAGCATCTGCAGTCCTTTTCAGTCTCTGAATCAGATTTTTGCTCAAGTCCCTCAATTTCAGCCAGAAAATACCTGAAATCATAGAAAAACACACAAACTCATAGTAAAGTCCAGAAAAGTGAATTTTAACTAAAAACTAATAAAAATATAATAAAAACTAACTAAAACATACTAAAAACATACTAAAAACAATGCCAAAAAGCGTATAAATTATCCGCTCATCACTTCCTCACCAACTTCTTTCTCCTCTTCCCCATCACTTAAGTCATAACAAGGAGGTTGTGAAAAGTCCACATCCATGTCTCTATCAAACTTAATGGGAAGAGGCTCATTAGGATCATCCAGGGGATTGACCAAGGAGGACAAAAAATCGCCAATGATGGAATCCTCTCAATTTTCTCTTTCTTTTCTCCGGTTTACATACTTCCCTTTCTTCCTCTTGTTGCATAGCATGATCTAACTCTTCTTTTTTCCCTTGTGGCTCTATGTTATCTTCCTCTCTACACTCCTTCGTTGCTCCCCCACATTTCTCAAGGGGAATGTCTTGATTGCTTGAGTGTAGTAAGGTCAAGTGGTTCACCGTTTCGTCTATGGTAGCCATGAACTCCCCTTACTTCCTTCGAAACCCTTCTTACTCTTGTAAGAATGCTTGAAGGTCTTGTTCTTCTTGGGGCAAGGGTTGAAAAATTTCACACTTGGGTAAAAATTGAGGTTCATAATTCGGGAGAAAGGTTGTATAGTTGGAAGGTGTGTCATGTGGGTGGGGATATTGAGGTGGTGTATAAGGGGGTGATGGTTTATGTGGTTGGTAACATGGTGTATAGACATGTTGATTCCATGGAAGTGTATGGTGTGGTGCTTGAAGGATTGGTGGTTGAGGGTTGTGTATGGGGTTTGGGGGAGGATTTGGCTCGTTGTAGTATAGGGAAGATTGCTCCTCCCTCAATCGATTCTCCCACTCCATGAAGCAATCCCAATTTGAATTCATCATATCCTACAAAATACTCACAACCAAGCTCTAAGAAACAAGGGTGATAGCTCATAAAGAAAGTAAGAAATAAAAGCAAAAGACCTAAATAAACAAGAAAAATAAACACCTAAGTATTAGCAAAAATTAAACAACCAAATAACCAAAAAGTAAGATATTTACACTATCAACATATTAACAACAACCAAAAGATAGCACTCAATTGCATCCCTGGAAACGGTGCCAAAAACTTGATAGAGAGAATCACGATGGTTCGGAAATTTTAGCAAAATAATTTCTTCGTTGATAGCATAGTCCAAACCAACAAATAATCCTCTCAATCAAAGTTTAATTTTCAAACAATAAATAACTGAGATCAAGAGTAATTCAACCTCGGGTCGTCTTCCCCAGGATGCAATTGAAATGTCACACTTTTGGTTGTGGAAACAAAAGGGGTTTTTGGAATGAAAGAACGGAAGATTAAAAGAACTAAGAAATGATCAAAATTGATATTAGTGCAAGTAAAAAGAGAATAAGATCAAAACTAGTGAAAATTCTAAAATGCATAAAAGAGCCTTGGCTTGGGAATGAGAGTCTAAGGAATCCTATCATTGCCATAACCACAACTATGGTAATTATCATGAGTTAATCTTGCTTCGTTAACCCCTAACATTGAGAAATAGGTCAAGCAAGCATAATTGACCTTAATCCATAAGTCCTAGCCAACTTACCAAACTAGTTGATAAAAGGCTAGCTTTAATAGAAACAAGAGTCAACTAACTTCCCAAGAATTATCACTAAATGTCGGACATTATGACTCTAGTATCTTAGGAACTTAAACTCCAAGCCAAGGTGTGAAAATGTACTCAAAATCCATAATGGGCATTTTCACAAACACCTTGTGTGCATAAAAGTAAAACATGGAAAATTGTAAGAAAAAATAGAAAACTATAACCAACTATCAATAATATCAACAAGAGACAAGCAATCAAGTATAAAGAAAGCATAAGATATGAAATTCGTTAATCAAAACTTCAAGAAACTCAAAATTGCAATTATAAACAAGTAACTTGAACCAAAGCAAATGAAAGTAAATGTGCTATAATTAAAGAGGAAATTGAGAGTACTTATAATAAAGATGAGCAAAATCAAAGATCAAAGCTTCTATAAAATGCTACAATTGAACCCTAATTAAAACCCTAAGAGAGCTCTCCCTAATCTACACTACTCCTACTCCTACTACTATGGAAAAATGTAAAAATAATGTTCTAAGTCCTAATTCTACCTAATGCCTTCATATGTGTTGATACTCCCTTCATATAGCACTTCAATTTAGCCTCTAGCCTTCAAATATTGGGCTAAAAGCCCTCAGAAATCGTGCAACACGTGTTTCGTTAATGAAACTACGTGCAGGGTCCTGTGCGTACGCACAGGTGCTTGTGCGCACGCACACATACAAATCTCTTGTGCGCACGCACACTTCGCTGTGTGTGCTTTTCCTTGTTTTTTTCATGTGTTCTCCCTTGTACATGCTTTCTTCCACTTTTGCATAGCCAATCTTGCCTCAATGATCTAAAATCACTCACAAAACATATCACAGCATTGAATGGCATGAAAGTGGAATCAAAATAACTAATTTAGGCACAAAAACGCATGTTTTCACATTTAGGTTTAATTTAGGGATCAAACACAAAAGTATGCTATTTTGGTGCTTAAGTGTGAGTTTATGTGATAAAATTAATCCATCCAAATTTAGTCAAAATATATCATCAAATATGGACTCATCAGTTACTGATGTGTTGTCTCTGAGAATTAAAGAAGTTGAATTGAGGGAAGATTACAATAGGCTTTTATTGCAAGAGAAATTTTTTTGGTACCAAAAATCTAGAAAGCAATGGGTTAAGTATGGGGATAGAAACACTAAATTCTTTCATCTTCAGACTTTGATGCGTAGAAACCATAATAGAGTATATGGATTATATGTTAGAGATGGATCTTGGTCTACTGATCCAGATATTCTCCACAAAGAAGCCCTCTCTTTTTACAAGAATCTCTATGGTACAACAGAAGAGATTGAGGTTGATTGTTTAGGGGATGTTCCGATGCCCACTCTAAGCACCGAGGCTTGTGTTAAGTTAATTGACCCTGTTCTTTTGCAGAAGTCAAGTCAGTAGTATACAGTACGAGCCCTTTTAAGGCTCCTGGTCTAGATGACTTTCAAGCTTATTTTTTTTAAGAATATTAGGAGATAGTAGACACTGAGATTTGGAATATCGTACGGAGCGCTTTTTTAGGAGAGTACTTAAATTCTAGCATCATGGAAAATCTTATTGTGCTTATTCCCAAAATTGATAACCCTATCTTTTTGAAGGATTTCAAGCCTATTAGCTTGTATAATGTTGTTTATAAAATTATCACCAAAGTATTGACTAATCGACTTTGGCCCTTTCTTCCAGATATTGTTAGTCCTTGACAAGGAGGTTTTATTCCGGATCATGGTGCTCCTGATAATATTATTGTGGTAAAAGAAATTATGAATTTTATGAAGCACACAAAATCCAAGAAAGGTACTCTTGCTTTTAAAATTGATCTTGAAAAAGCTTATGATAGGGTGGATTGGAGGATTTTGGAGAGTACTCTCATTGCTTTTAGTTTTTCTATCATCACTGTTAATTTGATTATGAGTTGTGTCTATGCATCATCTCTTTCTATTATGTGGAATGGGAATAGATTGGATAGTAGTTTTTCTCCTAGAAGGAGGCTTAGACAGGGTGATCTAATGTCTCCTTATTTATTTGTGCTTTGTATGGAAAGACTTGCTTGCTATATATCTCATAAGGTGGTCGAGAGTGTATGGAAACCAGTTTCTGTCACTAAGAGTGGCCTGAAATTTTCTCATTTGATGTTTGCAGATGATCTCTTACTTTTCTGTTAGGCTACAAAGAGTCAGGTCCAAATGGTCATGCATTCTCTCAACATTTTTTGCAAGGCATCTGACATAAAAGTAAATCTTGAAAAGTCTAAAGCTTTTTGTTCTAAAAATGTGACTGTTCATAGAAGAGATATTTTTACTAGTGTTTCTTCAATACGTTTTACTTTAGACTTAGGAAGATATCTTGGAGTTAACCTTAATCATTCCCGTACTAGTAGGACTTTTTTTCATTCGGTAATTGAAAAGGTGAGGGGAAAATTAGCTAATTGGAAAGGAAGACTTCTAAATAAAGCAGGGAGAGTTTGCCTGATCAATTTTGTTGCAGCATCCATTCTTTTCTATCATATGTAGGTATCTTTTTTTTCAAATTGGGTTTGTGATAAATTGTCTTCTATGATGAGATAGTTTCTTTGGAAGGGTCAAGTTGATGGCAGAAGTCTTTCTCTTATTAATTGGAGGACCGTGGTCACTCAAAAGAATTTTGGTGGCTTGGGTGTTAGAGATCATGTGTGTGTTAATATATCTTTACTTGATAAATTGATTTGGCAACTTTTTCATTGTAAGGACAAGCCTTGGGTTGCTCTATTGAAGGCGAAGAATCTGAGGAATGAGGGAGTTTTAGATGGCCCTGTCCCTTGCAATGCTTCTCATATTTGGAAGAGTATCTCAAAGGCTTTTGGTGCTCTTAAGGATGCTTTTTCTTGGTGCGTTGGGTCACTTGATCAATCTTTAGTTTGACAATTGGAGTATTGAGGGCTCAATTGCTCAAGATGTCCCTTTTGAACATATATTTAACTCTGATTTAACTATTAGAGACGTTTGGAAAGATGGTCAATGGAATCTCCATGATGTTTTCTCTAACATTCCAGAAGATGTCAAACAGCATTTGAATGCTTATAATCCAAATTTGAATGCTGGAGAGAGTTCCGATTGGTTATGAGGTGTGACATCTTATAGACTCTACTCAGCTAGAAGTGGATACAATTGGCTAGCCAAAAGAAAGTTTGACTCGAATGAGCGTGATAATTGATTGTGGGTATGACGACTGCATATTCCTGAGATGTACAAGTTCTTGATTTGGCTCAGTTTTCATAACGCTATTCCTACGGTAGAGTTTCATTTGGGTCGTGGCTTAGCTTTATCTAGCACTTGTCATCTGTGTTAGAATGGTTCTGAATCCATTCTTCATTGTCTTCGGGAGTGGCCTAGTGCCAAGGAGGTCTGGAACTTTTTAGGCCTGTATTCAGATAACTCGAATTTACGTGATTAGCTCTACAGAGGTGCAAAGAGTGGAGATGTTTTTATTTTCTTTTCGACCATCTAGTGGATTTAGAGAAACAGGAATCATGACTTATTTAATATAGATGACTCTTAGAGTGCTAGTAAAGTGGTGAGTTTGATTTGTAGGTCAGTAAGGGAGTTCCACACTATTTTTGCTATGCATCAATCTTTGTCTCCTCCTTTACTTTGTTTGCATTGGGTTTCACCTCCAGTTCATTCTGTTAAATTAAATTGTGATGCTAGTTGTTTTGCTCCTTTTGGCTATGCTGATTTTGGTTGTATCATTCGCAACTCTGATGGATGTTGGTTGAAAGGTTGCACTAGGAAAGTTGAAGTGTGCAGTGTTCTTTTCACTGAATTGTATGCGATTTGGAGAGGTTTACTTCTAGCTTGGGATAGTAGATTTCGTGAGGTTATTTATGAAACTGACTATTTAGAAATTATTTTCTTGGTAAACTAAAGAATACTTGGTAAGGATATTCCGAAATGGGATTTGGTAAAGTATATACAGGAGGTTATGAATTGGAATTGGAGAGTCTCTATTCTTTTAATTCTGAGAAATACAAATAGTGTTGCAGATTGTATGGCTAAAACAGCTGCTTATGGCGCCGATATTCACTCGAATTGGAGTCAACCATGGAGTGAGTTTCAACATATAATAGATTTAGATATAAACCTAATTTTGTCTCTATTTTTTTTTTCTATTTAGTAAAAAAAAAAGACAAATTAGTCTGTATAGCAAATTATTCGCTTGTATAAAACAACTGATCCATTTAAAAAATTATGAAGACTATTTTTTATGCTGTTATTGGAAAAAAGACTCTCCTTATATCAGTTGAAAATAAAATAGAAATCTCATTAACGAAAAATTCGGACAAAACCAAATGAACAAGAACTACTCATTTACATAACTGTTGCCTTCTCTAAATATATGCTTTAGAACTACCATCCAATGTTGTTTTATTAAAGCTCGAAAAGGCGATACAATGGGTGCAACAATATGAGAATCTTGAGTAGTCATAGCCTCATTGACGCACTAGGGATAACCCAAAGAAAATAGCCCGTCATTGTTGTTGAGCAAACTCCCAAATCTGCGCTAAAAGCAAGCACTAATATACCCTGATGATGATGCCACTACAAGCGGCTAAAGTGAGAGCATTTCCCCGAACCATCTATATTTATTTGAGTCAGTGTTTCGGCTGTGTCATACTGTCATGCAACTTGAATGATGAAAAATTCAACCACGCAACTCTTATTCTTGTTCATGAAATCCATAGCCATCTAATATTCGTTTGCAAGACAAAAACTCCTACGAGAAGCCCATAAATTACAACAAGTTAATGCAAAAAAGAGGAGCCAAAGTACCACATTTTAACAAGAGTAACCTGTTTTAAATTGTCTCTGATCAGTTTTGAACTTGAGCATTTTAAAAAAAAATAATAAAAGTTACTATTATATCTTGATTAAATAATAATAATAGAGATTGATTTATCTAATTTATACCAAAATTTGACGTGAGTATTTACTTGTCTAACAAAATAAAATATTAAAAAATTAAAAACTAATTTAATTATTAAAATTTGTTAAAAATTAAATTATTTAACTAAAATTTTTTTAAGAACAAATTTTAAATATTACTCAAAAGTTAATTATTTAAAAGAGAAGAACTATATAAATTAAATTTAACAAAGACTAAGGATAGATATTAGGATAGGGTATGGGTTTACGGAATACCGTACCCTATCTGCAATCCTAATATATTATATAATATATATGTAAAAATTATGTATGTAGTGAAAAAAATGAGTGTTGAACTCATAATTTTTTTCTTATAAAAATTTGAAATAACCATTAAACTAATTGATGATCATATTATTTATAATTTTATATTAGATATTTTTAAGATTTTATTATTTTTAATTTTAATTTAAACTTAATTTTTTATTTTCTATTTTTTTCATATGTATGAAATTTAGAATTGTTGAATTTTATATTTGTTTGAAATTTTTTATTTTTCTACGTGAAGGATCGGGTAGAGTAGGGTTTAGAACTTTAGGGTGCGGGTAGGGTTAGGGTTGAAAAATTCTCAACCCACGAGTAGAATAGGGTAAAATTTTAAAAAAATTTTCAACTCGTGGATAAAATTAGGATAGAGTCCAAATCCTACTCTACCCTACGCATTGTCAACCCTATATTCAACTCGCCTCTATCCGGTTAGAATGGATAACTATTAAAATCTAGAAGAGTGCTAGGTAAACAATGACCATCTTGAACAATATGAACAACCACCAATCAAATAAAAACACACTACACCTCCAAATTAACCATCTAAATCTTAATATTAAAATAAACATTCGTACACCTAGTGAAATAAACATCCGATATATCTATTATTCACATTGTTTAATATTTTCATTGTCTACCAATACTTTTCCTAAAATCAATATGGCTGCGTTTGTTTACAGGGACATGACACTAAGACAGGGACACTAAGACACAAAATCGTGTTTGGCAGGAGAGACACGGACATAGACAATGTGTCCAGAGACACTGAATTAGTGTATTTTGTGTCCATCGTGACAGGAAGGACACGGAAACACTAATAAGGGACACAACTTATTTTTTATTTTTTCTTTCATTATTCTTGTTAATTTTTCATAATTATATTTTTTATTGTTATATTTTTTATCTCAAATTTTTTGAATAAAAAAATGAGAATAAATTGAATTTTTATAATTTGTTCTAATTTATCACCAAACAGAATACAAGAATATAAAATTTTGTGTCTCTATCCATCAGTGTCTTGTCCTATCTTGTTCTCAGTGTGTTGTCCTATCCTATTCTTAGAAACAAACGCAGCCTATGAGACGAATTTTTAGAGAGAGGAGTCTTGGACGAAGGCGGTACCCATTAGGGATGTCAATGGGGTGGGGCGGGGACAGGAGATGCCTCCCTGCTCCCCGTCTCCGCCCCCAGAATTAATTCTCGTCCCCGCCCCATTCCATGCTATGGGAGAATAATTGTCCCCATCCCCTTTTCCCGCATTCTTCATAGGGCCCCATTACCCATCTCTCTTTATGTTTAACATTCATATGAAAATTATAATAAAAAATATCAAAAAAACCAAAAAACAAACTACAAAATATTATTACAAACACACAAACATATCTTATCCGAGATTATAAGTCCAGAGATATAACATAGCAAATCATAGTCCATAAAATAAAATCTTGAACAATAGGGTTAGGATTTTTCAATAAGTGAAATTACTAAAAAAACTCCTATATTAGAAATAAAATAAGGGTTATTAAGTAAGTTAAAAAATTCGGAAAATTATCGGAGATGGGACGGAGATCGCTGCTCAGGTCTCCGCGCCTATTTCAAAAAAATTTCGTTCTCTATCTCCATTCCCACCGAAAAAATTCTCCACCATTAAAACCCCATTCGAAACAATCTCCGCAAAAATCCCTGCCTCCTGAAAATTTTTGACGCCCTAGGTACCCATTATCATTTCTAAGCCAACGCATTTAACATGACAAAATGACAATTGACAAATAACAAATCCTAATTACAAGTAGATCTAATAGACTTAAATAATTATCCGAAGTGTATGTATAAATTAAGAATATCATTAAAAGAATATTATTAATTAACAACCTATCATACGCATGTCAGGTTTAATCTTATCTCAATAACAAAAAAATAAAAAAGATTTAATCTTATCAACTTTTTCGTATTTTGGCCCTTACTTGCCTATCCAGCTTTTTATTCTCCACCAGACAACCGTTTCTTTTCACTTTTTGTTGAATAGAAGAAGCGATAATTGCATGAGTGCGTATGGTGGTGTGTGTCATGCATTTGATACTGCCATCTCTGATCATAAGAAAAAAATATAAATGACAGAAAAATTCGCAGTGACAGAAAGATTGTGAAACAATTCCAATTCTAAATCCTCTTCTACAGTCTCACTAATAATCATCCACCACAATAATAATAATAATAATAATAATAATAATAATAATAATAATAATAATGTATGACACTATTCTGTTTTCAAACAACCATGATTTGATCTCTCTTCCACATTCTTTTTCGACATCAATTCCACCAATTCATTCATATTACATTAATAATTTTCCTTCTTCTTTTTCGGCGCCCGAATCCTACGAACCGTGAAAGCCTTTGTCCACGTAACAAGTACGAGGTCAGAGTTTTAAGATTTCAAATTCTCTCTGTTGTTTTTTTAATTTTCTATATATTTTGTTTTCAACATTCATATGGAGAACCGAATTCAAGCCAAAATCATAGAAACAGTGTGAATCGAGTGTCGGAGTTTTTTCTTTTGTAAATGTATTTGTTTGTTTTATTCTGGATTCTCTCACTCCAGACTAACAATTTTGTCGTTTTATTCTACATTTGTATTTATTTTTTTCATTTATCACTTCGATAAATATAATTAATTTTTGTCGGCATAATAAACAACACTGATATAATTCACCAAAAAAAAAAAAATTAACACTCTTATATCGACTGAAACCATTTCAGTAGATAGAAGTGAAGCCATGGAATCTAAAGCTATTCAAAGGTTACAGTTTCCAGCCATGGTGTATTCAGATAAGGGTGGAAGAACAGTACCAAGTGGTTCTCTTAACATGTCTTGTGGTTTTATGGAACATAAGAAGCTTCGGGTTTTTGTTTCAGTGCCTTCGGTGAAGATTCAACAGAGAAAGCTCCCTTTGAAGATTGCATGTTCTTATAACAAAGTTCCAGGTTGGTAAGATAATTAATTAATGACTTTCTTAATATAATTTTTATTGCAATCATACTTTCGTGTTAATTATTTTTTTTTTTTTCAAATTTGTAGCTTCAACATTGAAATCTGAAAGCTTTAAGACTCCTCTCAGTGAAGAGTTGATTCTGAAGGTAAAAAAGTATGACACATTTCATCTTTCTTATGGTGTGGTTATGGATATGCCATTATTATCTTACTTGATTGAATCATTTAAATTTCAGAGTAAATCCAAAGAGGTGGAGCCGTATTTAAGTGGACGCTGTATATATCTTGTTGGTTAGTCTTTTGGTTCAAATACTCGTGCTTATGTTGTATACATTAATTACTATAGATGCCAAGTATAATTGTTAATTACTCTGGTCCTCTTCAATTTCTGGGTTTTGAGATTGCAGGAATGATGGGATCCGGAAAGACAACTGTAGGGAAGATTCTGTCACAAGTGCTTTGTTATTCGTTTTTTGATAGGTTGGTACTGTAATTAAGATCAGAAATTATTTCAAGGGAACAATATATGTATATAGTTCCACCTCAACATTTTCTGTAGCAATCTTTTTTCATGGGACCAGCGATACATTGATTGAGGAGGAGGTTGATGGAACTTCAGTAGCTGATATATTCAAGCACTATGGAGAGACTTTTTTCCGTGATAAAGAGGTCAGTTAAAAAATATCTTCAGTTTATGCGATATAAATCTCCTTACCTTTGTGTAATAAGGACACTTGTTATTGTATCATATCAATGTTTATGTGATTCTTTTGTTGTTTTATTATTATTATCACAATATAGCCATTCATTTTCTGTGGTTATTTTCACGGTTGCAGACTGAGGTGTTGCGGAAGTTGTCAATGACGCATAGACATGTTATATCCACCGGTGGAGGTGCTGTTGTGAGGCCTATTAATTGGTATACCAATTTAATCTTCATGTTAACGATGAACTCTTATGGAGATTATTGAGTCTTCACTCATACTTAATTATATGTGGAATTGCTAGGAAATATATGCACAAAGGGGTTAGCATATGGTTGGATGTACCTGTAGAAGCATTGGCTCAGAGAATAACAGCTGTAGGAACTAATTCTCGCCCACTTCTACATTCTGAAGTAGGAGATGCATACACTAAGGTAGTAATCAATATGAATTTGATCACAAAGTGGGGCAATTGGGATCAATATTAATTTTACACTTTGGATTTAATTTGCAGACTTTCATGCGTTTGTCTTCTCTTTTTGAAGAACGAAGCCAAGCATATGCAAATGCCAATGCCAAGGTCTCCTTGGAAAGTATGGTTCTCAATAATATTATTTCTTCTTCTCTAGTACCTTACTTAAATATGTGGGAATATAGCACTAGAGTAACATAACTATCTCATGGTATGCTTCCTAGAAAATCCGTATATGATTATTGTGTTATTTTGCAGATATAGCAGCAAAACTGGGCCGAAAAGATGTATCAGATTTGACTCCAACTGCTATTGCAATTGAGGTCATGTCACTTTCTGCCTTATTACCTTCTGATTCCTAAACTTAATTGTTTGCTCTTGATTACATACAATTGAAAACATTAGTAGAATTACCATTGGAACGCTTTCACTTATCTGACTTGAGGCTGTGTATTTCTCAGGCTCTGGAACAAATCCTAGGCTTTCTAAAGAGTGAAGATGGATATTGCTAGCTCAAGCTGGTTATAATTTCTCTTCAAACCTCATTTAGTGCAGGAGAATATGCTTTTCCTTTGTATTTGGAAAGAATTGATGTAATGCGGCACCAACATGGCACATATTTAATGTTCATGCACGATTAGTGTTACATAATTTGAGAGGAACTGGAAGCAGCAAGTATTCAGTATATACAGTTTTGATTTTTTGTTCCATTATAAACAAGCGCAGAGGATGTGCATTGTAATAGGATATGGTTATATCAGTTTTGTGTACGCTTTCATACATCTGCTCTTGTGGTAAAGTGACCCTAAATTCATTCTCTTCCACTTGGCATACACTGGTGCTCAATTAACATTATCTTGTCCATTTGCGCTTATGTTTAACTGCCCTCTCCAGAGATGAACAAATTTATTACTAGTTCATAAGCTTGAACAATAATAATATACTTAACTAATTATCCATACTAGCCATACCAAAACTTTTTTTTAAATATTAATATATAATTCCTCTTGTTTGAGAATTTGGATTAGCAATTACTCTCTAAGAAATGTTTGGAACTTTGGATTACTGTCTAATAGTTAAGGGAACAAAATAGAATGGAGAAAAGTACCATATATAGTGGAATACACCATGGATTTATCTCACAAACACAACCTTCAATCTACAAGTTACTCATCCACATCACATCCATAACGCAAACAAAGGGAATGTTGAACTATTAAAGTAATAAAATACACAAGGCAATATACAGTTGTAAAATGCACATACTATTTTGAGCAAACCCCATTTATTCAAACAACAATGGAGCTGTAAATGGCACCTGATCAAACTAGAAAAGAACTTGTTGGATCAAGTGTCACAAAGCAACTGAAGAACAGTGCACAATAGAAGAGCCTTTGGGAACAGAAAGAACCTTCTGGAACCAATCAACCTCACCCCACAGTTCACCATTCTTCCTGCTAACTTGAATCTCAGCACACCAAATGTCCATGTCTTTCCCATTCCCACCACCACACTCCCACACCACAACCAACTTCCCACCCAAATCAGCCATGGTAGCACCACACAGAAACCGAGGCAACCCCTTATGCAACCCCTTCAGCTCTTTCCATACCCCACTCTTCACATCGAACCCTTTAATCTTCCCCAAGTAATCGTAGCAATAAAGAATATCATCCACCACGCACGCCCTCCCTCGCCACCCGAGGTCCAGCTCCGTTCCCACGCTCTCCCAAGCGCCGCATCGGGGATCCAACGCGATGCCGCCGCGATCCGCCATGGCGTACACCTTGCCGTCCACCACGGCGCTTGCGTGCATCCACTTCTCCCGAACCTCCGCGGGGCTCGCCACGCGCTCCCATTTCTCGGAGGCGGGGTCAAGAACCTCCGCCCAGTTGGCCGACCTGGCCCAATTGTCAGCGACGCAGCCTCCGATGACGTAAATCTTTCCGTCGACGACTCCCGCAGCGGCGAACTCGCGGCCGACGCGCATAGAGGGTCCACGTCGCCATCGGTGGAAGCGGCAGTCGAGGAGCCAGATGTGAGAGGAGGGAACGTCGTTAATGGAGCCGCCGATGACGTAAATGGTGGAACCGAGAACGGCGTAGGCAGAGCCGATAGCGGGGGACGGTTGAGAGGGGAGCGGGACGAGGAGGATGCGGGACGGGGTTCGATGGAGAGTGAACCAGAGGAGGGTTGAGGCGCGTGAGCGGAGCGTGAGGTAGAGGTGATGTTGGGTGGAGTTAAGAAGAAAGCGGGCGTGGTAAAAGTGAGGGGAGGAGAAAAGGGAGTGGATGGGCTTCGAGACAAGGGAGAGGACGGGGTGGTAGGGCCTAGGGATGCGTGCTAGGCAGTTCAGTGCCACGTCATCAGGTAGGGAGGGGATCAGGCATATGCCCGTCGGAGGTTCTGATTCCGATTCTGAGGAGGAGGAGGAGGAGGAGGAGGAGGAGGAGGACAACGACATCGTTGCGAGGGGGACTGGGGAGAGGGCCTAGACGGATTTGGGGCTGAATTTTCTCGTTTTGGTGGGTGTCAGTCACTCACTCTGTTTCGAGAAAGGCTAATTTTTTGGATATTATAAAAGGAGGAGTGTAATACATGAATCTTACACTAATTTGGTATAATACACTGATACATAAGTTGTTAATGTCATAAAAATTAGTGACTAACAATTTTAGAAACAGAAAAAAATAAATTAAAATAAGGCTAACGATTTAAAATAGGACAAAAAATTTTTATACTGACAAATTTTTACCTTTTCGTACAATTAAACACAAGAAGGCAAAAAGTCAAATAAAATATTACGAGTATCAAAAATTTTATGGACATTCTATTAAAAATTGCTACAATTTAAAGAATATCATAAAAAAGTTGGTTAGGAAAGGTCGACTAAATAAATACTTTGCTGATGGGTCGGACGACCTGAGAAAAAGAAAAAAAGATGAAGAAAGAGAACAATAAGAATATCCACCTCAAACTCCTGAGAAACACATACATATGATTAATAGAGGATTTGCGAGAAGAAGAATATCAAAATTATCACGAAAAAAGCATCTAAAAGAGGTTTACCAAATTCGGGAAGACTATAGACTCTCCGACTTGTCCACCATTTCGTTCACTAAAGAGGACGCTCAAGGGATAACACCTGGATACGATGATCCCGTGGTGATAAAAAAGATCCTCGCCAACGCAAACTTTTATAGAACCTTAATAGACTAAGGTAGCTCGACAGATATTCTATTCAAACTCGCTTTCGACAAACTTGGGTTGGAACAAAAGAATCTAAAGATATACTCAGATAACCTTTTCGGACTGGGGGATACGCCGATTCGATCTCTTGGGTACATTTCTTTATATACCACTTTCAGAAAGGATGCAAAATCAAAGACACTGAGCATTTATTACATTGTAGTCGATGTCACCTCAGCATACAATATCTTGATAGGTTGGTCAATTTTATGGATAGTCTTCTTAGGTCTTTCTCTACTTTTCATTATTTATCTATTTTCTATCTCATCCACCCTCTTGATTGGAGTACTATATCAGTCTTCTTCTCACATATCCAAATCACTTGAGACACAATTCTACAATCTTATCCAATAGCATATAACTATTTATCTGTCTTAACATCTTCATCTCTATCACACTTAACTTATATTCGTGTTCTCCTTTAACTACCCAATACTCTATCATAAAGCATAGCTAGTCTAATAACAGTTCGATAGAATTTATCTTTAAATTTTAAAGACACTTTTTTTTTATCACATATAAAACATATAAAACCATGATGACATCAGAAATTTGTGGTTATGCCATAGCTGCTTGTATGTGTTTTATTTATACATTATTAAAGAGGTAGGACTCAATGTTAGGCCAGTTATTTCCTATGGACTTCGTGTTGATAATAAATGTCATTTTTTATTATTTTTTATGAACATGGTTTATTTCACAAAACAATGCAAAAGCAAGAGCTTGGCTTTGTCATTTAAAAAAAATAAAAAATAAAAACATACAATAATTTGAGAAAATTGCCCCACACCATCATGACATCAGACATTTGTGGATATGCCGTAGCTGCTGCTTTGTGTTTCCCAAAACGTTTCAAGGTATGGCATCAGATCACCAAACCAAAACATACAGCCAAGGACCCTGAACTTGCTAGATCACATTACAAATTTTGATAGAAGCATCCAACATTCTCAAATTTCTTGATCAGGAACTTGGCTTGCATTGATCAACACATCCGTACTTGTCAACTTGGGAACAAACATCAAGGGTTTAGCATTTTCCACTTCTCAACTGCTATGCTGCAGTGTCCAAGCAAACTCTTCTACTTTACTATCAGAAAAGGATTCAACATTCAACATCGGCCGTACATTGAAAGCATCTCCTTAAGTCTAGCTGCTTCTCTCTCCAAGCTATCAAAGCTCACAGAACTTTCAATCCTCCAACCCCAGTTTCCAAACTGCATTGGTCATAAGATCAACAATTTCATAAATTTTATTATATCTTTTCGAGGCTAAAATGGTTCGCTTTTTCATAGAGTTTAGTTGCAGGAACAAACTGAAAACTCGGAATAAACTTTTACCTGAGTGGCAGGAATGTTCATCCTGGCAGAACTCCCCAGTCCAAGAACATCTTGCATAGGTATTATTGTTGTTTGAGCAACAGAAGCCAGTGCTGTCTTGATTAGTGCCCAAGAAATGTCATCTGGCTCACTTAGTGAGAGATAATTTATCACCTGAAACATGAAATAAAGGCGATGAACCCCATCCGACTTGATTAAAAACTCGCATCTCACTATTACACACAGCCTTTAGCACCCACATTTGATTTTTCTCCTTGCTTCAAAGCTTCCCACCAACCTTGGATCTGTAGCAGAAAGAATTTTCTTATCAATGTTTATTAATGTTAACTGCTAATATATTTGAAGACATACAATAATTTGGAACTAGATATATGTCAATATCATGTAGCTATCACAATGGGTAAAACACCATTATCATTATCATAAAGTTTAAAGAAAAATAGGTGCCCATATCACAAATCTTATATTATCAGTTGCATCAGCAAAGCTTTTACATATTTCAAAGTGTATACCCAGGTCTCCTTCCCATGAAGAGAGACATGCTGTGTTAAGAAATGTAAGACAAGAAATTCTTACTGTGTCATTATCGTGAGTCCCTGTATATACAACTTGATTGCACTCATGATTATGAGGCAAATGTGGGTTGGCAGCATCACTTCCAAACCCTGGAGAATAAATAGATGATAAAATTATTCAGGAAATGAGACTTAGAATTACTACTTTAGAGCAGGACTGCAGGACAAGATACGATGGTAAACAAAAAAAACAATTAATAATTACCAAACTGGAGGACTGCCATTCCAGGTGCTCCAATGGATTTTCTTAGCTGAACTACATCCTCTGTGATAACTCCCTGTCATAAAATAACAATTCCAGAAAAGTTACACGGGCTTGCCTTAGAAAGATTCATATACTTATTTCACTGATATATGATTGACAAGCAACATCCGTCTCATGACAAATTATAAAATAACATAGAAACATTTAAGAATTTGTTATGATATTATGTACCAAGTCTTCTGCTGTAATATTAATTCTTCCAACTGCTCTGAAAATGGCATCAAAGAAGGATATCCCAGGTCCTACCTATCATTCAAATGATACAGAGCATATTATAGTTTGACCAAATATATTAAAGATAGAAAAAAATAATAGGATCTGACCTTCCACTTTCCAACCATAGCTACCTTTGCTTCTGCACATTATAGAGCATACACATGTTAAAAAACACATCACACCAGGTAAAATGTTGAAATAAACTTCGTGTAGACTCACCAGAGGGAACAGCCCAAAATCCAGCAAGTCCTCTAAAGTGATCGATCCTAAATTCATCATATAAATTCTGTGCACGGCGTATGCGGCGTATCCACCACGAGTATCCTTCTTTCTCCATGGCATTCCAATCATACAAAGGACTTCTCATTAAAATATGAAAATTTTAAAAAATAAGAAATCAGAGACCAAATGAGAAAGGAGGCCTTACAATGTACTATGACATGTTAGCAATTATTACAATATAACGGTGGAGAAGATGGGGAAATTTTCTTAAAAAGGTTTACAAAAGAATCAATCAGGATATTGTCATAGGTGGTTAAAGAGTTATGGAAAGAGAAGAGGAACAAAAATAACATAATCATGGGGAATGGTTGTTAAAATTGCCACATAACTTCAACAACAACAAAAAGTTCGCGAGAAAAAATTAAAAAAGATGGAAAAGGTTCAACTAGTAAATTTATGGCAAAATATTTATCCTGGGATTAAGATCAAACCTGCCCCACAGCTGACCAGTTTCACTGAATGCATCGGGTGGAACTCCACTAACTAAAAGAGGAAAACCTTTCCTGTTCTGCCAGATAAGTAGAGATTTTTTATTATCACAAGGGGGAAAATGGGGTGAAAAAATGTATATCAGACAACTTCAGAGTCAGATTTTTTAGAGAAACTAACCAGTATAAACTGGTTCTTATTTGCCCAAACATCTGCACTATGATAACCAACATATATGGGCATGTCTCCCATTATCCTAATTCCCCTACTCTCTGCATAGTTACGAACTTTCTGCCATTGCCTTTGGAACAAGAACTGTTGGGCAATAAACACATTTATCTGCATTCAAAAGCATAAGTGACTCAGCAAAACAACTTCTGGCTACAAGTAGGAAGATATGAATCAAGTGTTAATTATAAATTATAACTGGAAAGCATTCATTATGATCTTACGAAGTGTCTTTTTTGTTGATAAATCTCTTCTAGAGCTGCAAGATGGCGGTTTCTTAGAGGTTCAGGCCAATTGTACCAGCTGATTGTATTTAAACTATCATCAATAGCAGCAAAATAAGCTGCATCTTCAAGCCAGCCTATACAACATGGAGAAGAGATCACATCATTACAAGAGAAAAACCTATGATAAAATTTAATCATTGTTCGCCTTGGAAACAATAACAACACCCATCCCTGATCTACTTCGTAAAGAGTTGACAAAGTTTTCCATGTCTAAGACTTGAAAATGGATCATAGAATATGTGTGACAACTGTGCATATCTAAGACAAGTGTCCTTACATGAGCTTTGGAGAAAGAAATCCATCACAAGACTGGAATTTTAATACTTATATATTTTCCTAGAAAAATCCTTGCTGAGAATTGAAGAATGTACTTAGCAGAGAGGAAACTGCATAACGTAGCAGGATCAAGAATCCCAACAAGAAAAAATATTAAAATATAAAAAAGAAAATCAAGATATCAAAGAGATACTAATCTTACAGTACGTTTATTCAAATCAGATTTTGTTTGCAGACAAACATATTGAAGTCAAAGTAAATGTTTTACAAGCTAACATAGGCATGTTGGGATGTAAACATTAGAAGTGCAACTAACTGGGTTTCTTACTTGATATGTTAGGGTCCCTGCGAAAACTCTCAAGCTGTGTTTTGAGTTCCCCTTCACTTGAAATCAGCCTCTCTGCAGCCTATAAAAAGGGGTTAAAATAAAAGGAAAAATAAACATTAAGTACTGCGTTCATTATACCAAAGTTAAAGACATGATGTAACAATTTTATTTTAATTAGATGAAAGGGAAGAGTGGCAGTGATGAATATCTTACTTTAGTTATCAAGGGATCCTTAAGGTCAGCAACAAGTGAAAAATTCACCCGCTCAGCATGACTGCGTTCGTTTAAGAATATAACCATAAGAACAAGAAAAGCAAACAGGAAACACTAGAAAGGGGAGTGAAAAACATAGCAGTAAATCTCACATGGGTTCTGGAAGCTCATGCTTTTCCAATAATCCATCCTTAACAAGATCCTCCAGTGAGATAAGCAAGGTGTTTCCACAATTTGCATCCTAAAAAAAAAAAAACAAAGAAAAAAAGAAAAGCAGGTAAGCTTTCAGCACAAGAGCATTACTTAAAAAAATAAATAAATAAGAGTTGACCCTCAATCTCAGTCAACTCCTCTACACCTAAAAACAAAAACGAAAAGAGACAAAAGCAAATAAATAAAATAAAAAAATAGAACCTGGCCGGAGTAAGGGGAACCTTCTTCGTTAGCCTTTCTGCCAGGAGGCACAAGTGGTAGCACCTGCAACAAGAATTAGATATTTTCAGATTGAAATCATTTTCAAACAAAAAGAAGAAATCAACACGTTTTCGCAACCTGCCAAAGGGAGCAACCAGATTGATGGAGCCAATCAATGAAACGAAATGCCTCTTGGCCGAGATCGCCGATGCCGTACGGTCCCCGAAACGAGGTCGGATGTAGAAGAATTCCGGCTCTTCTGCGATTATCGAGGTCAGGTTTGGGAAGCCAATCGCCGTAGTTTGGCGGCAAATCTTGACCGACGCTGAGTTTAGATATTGAAGCAGTAAAGGGTTCTTGGAGGGAGAGGCAATTGGTTACGGAAAGAGTGGGTTTTGTGGTGGAGCGAGTGAGAGTGAGTGAGGTGCAGCGGTGGAGATGTGGTGGAGAACAGAATGGGAGATTGGTGAGAGCCATGTTGATGTTCATTTTGGAGTTTTAGTGGAAGACAGTAGAAATTAGAAAGAAAGAAGAATAGACGCTGCAGAGAGCACGGGAGTCATTACTACATGGAGCAAATCATTCATCCAATGTGTACATACACCGTCACAACTCAACTGTTTGATCCGAAGCATTTTTTTATTTTTTATTATGAGAAGTTTGTATAATAAAGCCGACATTTAGGGGATATTTTCATACATTACGAGTTAAATTTTATTTTGGCACATTACGAGTTAAATTTTATTTTGGCACTTGAAATTTAACTCGATTCCCAATTTAACTCTTCCAATTTCGTTAACCTCAATTAAAATTTCTAAATTTATAACAATAGCTCTTGATTATCTCTACAATAATTTTTATAATCGGAATGCTGATCTAACACATTTACTTAACACACATGACACATTTAAGACTACGATTTGGTTTGGTAAAGCTTTTTGAAGAGGTGATTGTGTTTTTTAAAAGTTCAAACTCCTCATTTTGTGTTTGGTAAATAAAAAAGATCATGTTCTTGTGTTTGCAACTTTTAAAAGATAGGGATACTTTTGAAAGCACCTAGGATAGAGCTTTTCAAAGTTGGTTTATGCTTTTCAAAATTTAAAAGTCTAATATAACATCATATGTTAACTAATTTTCAAATTTAATGTTTGTATTTATGTCTATTTTAGTATTTTTAAATTTTAAAAGCTATTTTACCAAATACAATTAATGTTGTTTATGTTTATTAAAAGCTATTTTTGATTTGATTTACCAAACATAAATGCTACAATTTTTAGAAAGCCATCTTTTAAAAGTTAACTTTTATAAGCTACTTTTGAAAAGTAAAAGTTTTACCAAAATAAGCCTACGTCGTGTTGGTTTCGCGCTGAAATTCCATGAAAGCGACATCGTTTTAAGTATGGATGGTGTTAAAAATTCTCCTTCCAAATCGCACCATACAGCAAAGGCTCTTAACTATCCCACCATTATAACCACCACTATTTTTCTCTTCATATACAAGCTTCACTTCCTATACCATCAACAACAACAACAACAATAAAAACATTCGGATTTTTTAAAAAAAACAAAGGCAAAGGAGAGACAAACAGAGAGAGAGAAGCAAAAGAGGAGGCAAAGTTGTTGTACCATGACGCACTGAGGATATGAGCGATGTTAATGTTGTTGCCGTTGCGGCGGGACTTTGTGTTAAAGGAAAGGAGACCAAAACGACACCATTTCGAGGAGACATCGTGAGTGAAGGTTTTCACACATCGATGGAAGAGCAGAGAAATAAGGATTTGGATGCCACTCTTGTGAGACCTACGATCTCAACCAAGTTGGAAAAAAGAGAGGTGTGAAGCACTGCGAGATCCGAAGGCCACTCCCGCCTCCCCTTTTATTGTTGTTACTATCACAAGCCACCACGAATTACATGTGTTTAGGGTGTGGTGGGTTTGGAGTTGTTGGTGATATATAGTTTAGGGAAGAGGAGAGAGTCGGTAGTTTGGATAGGAATTAGGTAGGGGTAGTGAGTGTGATTGCTGTGGTGAAATAGATGGAAATGGTTGGTTCCATATGAACATGACCTAGCAGAGTTTTGGGAAGATGATCCTGGATGATCAGTTTGAGAATTTTGGGACTTTATCTAGGGATTCATTTTAATTGTAGGGGCCAAATTAAGTTATCTAATACATTTTCTAAGTTATATAATCATTACCAAGCACACTCAACATTAAACAGGCCACACAATGTCAAGTAAAGTGGAGATGACCGCAGGGGTAACCGGGAGCCACTGTAAGAACCGCAACGAATCAACCGGTTAATTAAGTGAATTAATTGCCCAAATTAGATTCCGAAAGGTTAGAGAGAGAATTTGAGGATTTAAAGGTGATTTTTGGACTCAGTGGGTCTTTCTGAGTCAGAAAATGTGCTTTCTACGAAAAACCGTGAAAAATTACGAACCGGCAATTGAACCGGTTGAACCGGTTCAAGTCTGCCTGGTACCGCACGAGAAAAGTGAAAACCATCAAAAACCTTAGAAAAACATTAGAAATGGAAAGCCGGGCTTTAATTTTAAAGATTTGGCCCGAAGTTAGGCCAAACGAACTAAAAACGCTAACGGGTTGGACCGGGCCCAAGTTGGGCCCAAGCCCAACATATAAATACACTTAAATGAACCCATTTCAGCCACTTTCACCCTCATAACCTAAACACAACAGCAGCTGAAGTGAAGAGAGAGGTGAGAGCTTTCCACCATTGTTACTATTCACTTCAAACTTCCCAAGCTCATATCTTGAGCTACGGAGCTCCGATCGCCGCACCGTTTGCGGCTACGCGTTCCTTGTGAAGAGCTCTACAAAACCCATCCAAGAAACCCTCAAGGTAATCACGAAATCCTTCCAGTTCTGCTCTTCAAAATTTCGGGTTTCATTAGAGTTTTGGGTTAAATGGGTTTTTGTGATTTTGGATGTTTAGGTTTGCTCTAATCCTTGCTTAGCTTTGGATTTGTGTTGTCAAATCTGTTGGAAAAGGTAAAAGCTCTTAAACCCTTGTGAGATTATGCTTATGTTGAACCCTAGGTTGATTTGTGGTGATTTGTATGTATATAGTTTGATTATTGTGGCTTTGGGAGCTTTTGGAACTTATTTGTGCTTGTTGGAGTGGATTTGAAAGCTTGGATTGTGGTTGGAAGCTTGTTGGTGCTCATTTTGAGTTTGGGTGCATAAAGGGAATCGGCCAAGGTATGGTTTCGGTTTCCTCTATGTAGTATATAATATTCATGGACACATAGGCTAGTGACCAATAGGATAGGTTGAACTAAAATGATGGTTGGTGTGTTAAATGTTGATGAATTGATGAATATTGAGTTGATTGTGATGAATTATAATGATATGATGATGTTGAATGATTGTATAGATTGGGAGTTGGTTCTTATGATAATTGTAGTGTTATGATTTAAGAAATGGTGGGTTTGATGGTGATTTTGATCATAAGTGTTATATAGTTGATGTTGGAATTGAGAATAATGAAATGAGAAGGAAAATGTGGTGAGGTTGATGTATTATGCTATAATAGGTACATTTTGATGAAAAATGGAGCTTTGGATGGTTTGGTATGATTTGGTATGGGTATGGTGAGATAGGGTGGTAATTGTGAAGTTTGGAAAAATTGAGTTTTTGGTGAACTTTGTTCGATCATAACTTTTGCCTCGGTTTTCAAAATTTATTGAAAATTGTTTAGAATTAAAGATCTTTGAAAACTCTTTGAATCGGTATAAAGTTTGTGAAAATTAGAATTTTGTAGAGGAAGTTATGATCATTCAAAGTTGGTGTTAAAAATCTGAAATTTTGCAAAGATGTGCGGGTGCACACATCCCGTTTCTCAAAAATTTATTTGTTTTCAACTATTTTGCCTTCCCAACAAAGTTGTAAGCTTCTATAACACTATTTTAAGATGTTTGGGCCTAGTTTTGAGTATTAGAACATGGGATATAAATTAAGGGCTCTAGTACATGATTTTAAGGTAAATTAGAAAACGGAGGTCTAGGTTTCTGGCGTGCTGAGAATGGTTTGATATTAGGTGAAGGATGATTGGTATATGAGATGAAAAATGATGGACTTTTGGTATTTGGAAACTGAGTTATAAAAGGGACAATGGTTGAGATGAGTCGGGGACTCGGATTGATGTGATGGATCTATGTATGCTGAAAATACTTTTGAAAATCACTGAAATAATATTTTTACATGATATTTTGAGACGCTATGCGCCTGGCAGGGACGGTGGTTAATCCCGCCTGTCGAGGTAGCGGCGGCGGCGTAAGGACGGTGGTTAATCCCGCTTACGTTGAGATGTGAGGTCTGAGGCAAGAATATCCCGCTCACATCCCTTCGGATCTATAGGGCGAGCAGGCGCCGGTACCTGGACAGTGATCCGGGCACTATATCTCGGGGGTTCCCATATGAGAAATCCGAAGGGCGACGTCTCCATGGAGATGTGTCGGGTTGGCAGTTGAACCGACAATGTGATATCACAGCCAGTAGGGCAGGCATTCATCATATGCATTTCCTATCTGCTTGTATGCTTTGTCTACCTGTAATGGTTTGCCTAATTGAATAACATGCTTACTTGCTATCTGAATTATTTGCCATATATGTTACTACTTGTGCTTTACTTGCTTTGAACATTATCTGTGTTTTCTGCTGGGATTGAGGAGGTTCGGAAGGCGGTGGCGATGGGATCGCATGGAGGATCGGTTGGTGAAGGCTGTGGGACAGCGGTGTTTGGTTAGAATAGAAATCCCTTAAGATAGATAACCTGGTTTATTTAAGTCAAGTTGGTATATTATGCTTAAATGTTTTATAATGCTTTAAGTTGAATCTTGTGATGGATATGAAGCTTAGGATTGCCTTTGGCGTCCCGGGGTCTTATATCCTATATCACTGGGAACTGTTACCATACTGAGAACCGCCGGTTCTCATACCATATTGTTGTTGTGTTTTCAGATGCAGGACGCAACCCACCTCGGTGAGTTGCTTTGGTTGGTGACAGGAGCGGAGAATCTTGGATCATTTTGAGTTTCTTTTGGTTTATTTTGTTTATATATCTCTCCTGTTGTATTTTGTTTTGCCTAGAGGCATGTATTTGAGATAACAAACTTGTATAAGCTGTTTTCACTGTATGGTTTGTATATCAGTATATGGCTAGCCGGCTTAAACTCCGCGAGTCGTGACTAGTTCCCTATGATATTATATACTTATCTTTTGTTATATCTTCTCTATTTCTTATGCCTTAAGCTAGTAGCTCCGTTAGTACGTTTGTGCTTCGAAATTCTATTTTTGAGCTATATCTTTCATCGGGCTTCTAGATTATACTATTCTTTCTATATATATATTATGTTTTGAGTTTAGAACTGTCGTAATCTCTGATTAACCTTGGCTTTACGACGCGAGGTAAGGCTTAGGCTAATTAGGGTGTTACATTTAGTGGTATCAGAGCCAGGTTCGTCCTCGTGAGCCTGAGGGATGGACCGATTGTGCTTCATTGCATACTCTGTGTGTCTTTTCTTTGATGCTATTAGGTTATCTATTTGATATATGCATAGCATGCTTGTTTGTGAGTGCCTGGTTGGGTTAATTGAAGCACTAGACTTTTGATATTGAGACTGATCACCTTGATATCTATTGTTTGGTGTGGACAGGAATCCTACATGGCTACTCGCGGGCGAGGTCGAACGCGTACACGAGGCAGTAGGAATGAGCAACCAGCTGACAATCACGCCAAATTCATGGCGGCGATGGCGAATCTCGCTAACACCATGGAAGCTAATGCTGCTGCGACTCTGCAAGCAGTGCAAAGATTGGGCCAACCGACTGGGAATGGCAACGGAAATGGGAATGGCGAAGGGAATACCAATGATAATGGTGAGGGTAACGGCGATAACACAGGAGGAGTTCCGATGACCTTGGCGACGTTCCTCAAGGTTCATCCGCCAACTTTCCGAGGATCCACAGATCCTATTGAAGCGGACCACTGGTTCCAGGCTATAGAGCGTGCTTTACAGGCGCAGCATGTTCCTCTCAATCAATATGTAGAGTTTGCCGCTTATCAGCTAGCGGGAGAGGCCCAGCCCTGGTGGCAAGCTGAGTGTCGTTTGCTACAGCTTCAGAACGCTGACATTCCATGGGAGGTGTTCCAAACGGCTTTCTACAAGAAATACTTTCCTGAGTCTGCAAGGGAAGCAAAGGAGATGGAGCTAATGCAGCTGAAGCAAGGTTCCATGTCGGTGGCAGAGTACACCAATAAGTTTGAAGAGCTTTGTAGGTTTTCTCGGGTATGTCAGGGTGACCCGGAGACTTTCGAGAGCTGGAGGTGCATTAAGTACCAAAGGGGCTTGAAGGACAACATTATGACTGCTGTGGCTCCTATGGAGATCCGTGTCTTCTCCGACTTGGTGAACAAAGCAAGGGTAGTGGAGGAGTATGCCAAGACAGTGGCGGCATCTAAGGACACTCATGGAGGGAGCTCTAGTCGTGGGCGTGGCAAGTATTTTCATCCTAGAGGACAAAGCTTCAAAAGAGGGGGATATACTCCTCAAGGCCAAGGGGGCTTCAGAAAGAACAATCAGAATCAGTTTCAGTATGCTAAAGGAAGAGGAAATCAGAGTAAGAGTTATCCGGATTTAGCTTGTGATCGTTGTGGACGTTTTCACCCTTATGACTCATGTAAGATTGGTTTAGGTGGTTGCTTCAAGTGTGGGTTACCTGGCCACATTGCGAGGGATTGCCCTCGTGGGAGGAATCAGAATGCGGGCCAGAGTCAGCATCAAGGTCGAGTCTTTGCTGTGAATGCCAAGGATGCTTCCAAGGCGGATCCTTTGATGAAAGGTATATGTCTAATTGGTGATAAATCCTCAGTTGCATTATATGATACTGGAGCTTCGCATTCGTTTATTTCATTTGCTAAAGTTGAGGAATTAGGCTTGAAAGTATCAGAGTTACCTTTTGATCTACATGTACATACTCCGCATCAAACAATTATGACTAGGTCAGGCTGTAGACAAGTAGGTTTCAAGCTTGAGGGTAGAGACTTTGTACACGATTTGATCTGTTTACCAATGGTGGGGCTGGAGATGATTTTGGGGTTTGATTGGTTGTCGAAGAACCGAATTTTGTTGGATTGCTTTGAACGGACAATTCGGTTTATGCCTGAAGGAGAAAATGGAGCAGTGGTAGCTACAGGGTATTACCTGAACTCTGTAATGGTGCATTATAGTGGGGAGGAGTGTCAGGGTTATATTCTGTTGGCTGCCAATGCGTTGGGCGATGCCCAGAACATAGATCAAATTCCGGTGGTTAGAGATTTTCCAGAAGTGTTCCCGGAAGATATCCCTGAGTTCCCACCTCAAAGGGAAATTGAGTTTGCGATTGAATTGGTGCCGGGAGCCGGACCAGTATCGATTGCACCGTATAGAATGGCTCCTATAGAGCTGGCAGAGCTAAAGACTCAGTTGGAAGAGCTTCTGAATAAGAGGTTCATTCGACCAAGTGTATCACCGTGGGGAGCGCCAGTTTTATTGGTGAAGAAGAAAGATGGAGGGATGCGTTTGTGTGTGGATTACCGACAGTTAAATAAAGTGACAGTGAAGAACAAGTACCCGCTGCCAAGGATAGATGACTTGATGGATCAATTGCAAGGAGCTGGAGTGTTTTCCAAGATTGATTTGAGATCCGGTTACCACCAGATAAGAGTGAAGGAAGATGATATCCCTAAGACTGCGTTTAGGACACGCTATGGACACTACGAGTTTGCGGTGATGTCCTTTGGGTTAACGAATGCACCTGCTGTTTTCATGGATTACATGAACAGAGTGTTTCGTCCCTTTTTGGACAAATTTGTGGTGGTTTTCATAGATGACATCTTAGTTTACTCTAAGACGGTAAAGGAGCATGAGGAACACTTGAGGATTGTACTGCAAATCTTAAAGGAGCGGAAGTTATACGCTAAGTTGTCAAAGTGCGAGTTCTGGAAGGAGGAAGTAAAGTTCTTAGGCCACGTGGTGAGTAAGGGAGGAATAGCTGTAGATCCTTCTAAAGTAGAAGCGGTGATGGAATGGGAAAGACCGACGACTGTGACGGAAGTCAGAAGCTTTTTGGGTTTAGCCGGATATTACCGGAGATTTATCGAAGGATTTTCCCGGATTGCGCTACCAATGACAAAGTTGACAAGGAAAGAAGTGTCGTTCGAGTGGACGTCGGAGTGCGAAGAAAGTTTTCAAACGTTAAAGCAGAGATTAACTTCAGCACCTGTTCTAATCCTACCAGAACCGCGTGAACCGTTTGAGGTATATTGTGATGCTTCTTTGAAGGGTTTGGGTTGCGTGTTGATGCAACACCGGAATGTGGTGGCTTACGCATCGCGTCAGCTGAGACCGCATGAGGTGAATTACCCCACTCATGACTTGGAATTAGCGGCAATTGTGTTTGCATTGAAGATTTGGAGACACCACTTATACGGAGTAAGGTTTAGCGTCTTTTCTGATCATAAGAGTCTCAAGTACATCTTTGATCAGAAAGAGCTAAATATGCGCCAGAGAAGGTGGATGGAGTTGCTTAAAGATTATGATTTCGAGTTGAGTTATCACCCTGGAAAGGCGAACGTGGTAGCAGACGCTTTGAGTCGGAAATCTTTAACAATTGCTTGGATGAGAATCAAAGAAGAAGAACTAGTGGATAAGTTTGTAGATCTTAAGCTGGATATTAGTGAAGTTGCCGGAAGAGCTTGTTTGAATCAGTTACAGATTTCAAGCACGTTTAAATCAGAAATACAAAGGGCTCAGCAAGATGAGCAGAAATTTCAGCAATTGTTTCAACCAGTTGGTGATAAGAGACGCGAAGAGTTCACTAAGGATGATGAAGGGTTATGGAGATATAAGGGAAGGATTTGCATACCAGATGTTGGGAGTTTGAGGCAAGACTTGCTGTTGGAGGCTCACAACAGTGGGTTTTCTATTCATCCCGGGAGCACGAAGATGTATTATGACTTGAAGTAGATGTTCTGGTGGCCGGGGATGAAGGGTGATGTAGCTACAGTGGTATCCAAATGTTTGACCTGCCAAAAAGTGAAGATAGAGCATCAAAAACCGTTAGGAATGCTACAACCACTTGAGATTCCTCAGTGGAAGTGGGAAGGAATTGCAATGGATTTTGTTACCGGTTTACCGAGGACTAGGTCGGGGTTTGATGCGATTTGGGTGATCGTAGATCGCTTAACCAAATCCGCTCATTTTCTGCCTATCCGACTAAACTGTTCTATGGAAGAGTTGGCAAGATTATACATCAAGGAGATAGTGAGGTTGCATGGTGTGCCGTCAAGCATAGTATCGGACCGTGATCCCCGATTCACATCAAGGTTTTGGAGAGCTTTCCAAAGAGCTTTTGGTACGAAGCTATGTCTTAGTACGGCGTATCATCCACAAACAGATGGACAATCGGAAAGGACTATTCAAACGTTGGAAGATATGCTGAGAGCATGTGTGTTGGATCAACCCGGGAGTTGGGATCGTTACATGCCATTGGTGGAGTTCGCATATAACAACAGCTTTCATGCAAGCATTGGGATGGCTCCGTATGAGGCTTTGTATGGACGGAAGTGTCAATCTCCACTTTGTTGGTATGAATGTGGAGAAGTAAGTGTTTTGGGTCCAGATTTGATAGCAGAGACTACTGAGAACATTAAGAAGATTCGTGCAAGGATTTTAACTGCCCAAAGTCGACAGAAGAGTTATGCGGATCAGAGAAGGAAACCCTTAGAGTTTGAAGTGGGAGAACATGTATTCCTTAGGGTTACACCGACAACTGGGATTGGAAGAGCAATCAAGACCAAGAAGTTGAACCCAAGATATATAGGACCGTTTGAGGTTTTGAAGAGATTCGGGCCAGTGGCGTATCAAGTAGCTTTGCCACCTCATCTGTCTAACTTGCATGACGTATTCCACGTGTCACAACTCCGTAAATACACATCGGATGCGGCTCATGTGTTGGAGCCTGAATCGGTCAAGTTGAAAGAGAACTTGACTCTCCAAGTGACACCAGTGAGGATCGATGACACTAGTATGAAGAAGCTGCGAGGAAAGGATGTCCCATTGGTTAAAGTTGCTTGGGAGCGAGCAGGAGTAGAAGAGCACACTTGGGAATTGGAGTCTGAGATGCGAAAAGATTATCCCGAGCTTTTCTCAGGTAATTCAAATTTTGAGGGCAAAATTTCTTATTTGGTGGGGAGAATGTAAGAACCGCAACGAATCAACCGGTTAATTAAGTGAATTAATTGCCCAAATTAGATTCCGAAAGGTTAGAGAGAGAATTTGAGGATTTAAAGGTGATTTTTGGACTCAGTGGGTCTTTCTGAGTCAGAAAATGTGCTTTCTACGAAAAACCGTGAAAAATTACGAACCGGCAATTGAACCGGTTGAACCGGTTCAAGTCTGCCTGGTACCGCACGAGAAAAGTGAAAACCATCAAAAACCTTAGAAAAACATTAGAAATGGAAAGCCGGGCTTTAATTTTAAAGATTTGGCCCGAAGTTAGGCCAAACGAACTAAAAACGCTAACGGGTTGAACCGGGCCCAAGTTGGGCCCAAGCCCAACATATAAATACACTTAAATGAACCCATTTCAGCCACTTTCACCCTCATAACCTAAACACAACAGCAGCTGAAGTGAAGAGAGAGGTGAGAGCTTTCCACCATTGTTACTATTCACTTCAAACTTCCCAAGCTCATATCTTGAGCTACGGAGCTCCGATCGCCGCACCGTTTGCGGCTACGCGTTCCTTGTGAAGAGCTCTACAAAACCCACCCAAGAAACCCTCAAGGTAATCACGAAATCCTTCCAGTTCTGCTCTTCAAAATTTCGGGTTTCATTAGAGTTTTGGGTTAAATGGGTTTTTGTGATTTTGGATGTTTAGGTTTGCTCTAATCCTTGCTTAGCTTTGGATTTGTGTTGTCAAATCTGTTGGAAAAGGTAAAAGCTCTTAAACCCTTGTGAGATTATGCTTATGTTGAACCCTAGGTTGATTTGTGGTGATTTGTATGTATATAGTTTGATTATTGTGGCTTTGGGAGCTTTTGGAACTTATTTGTGCTTGTTGGAGTGGATTTGAAAGCTTGGATTGTGGTTGGAAGCTTGTTGGTGCTCATTTTGAGTTTGGGTGCATAAAGGGAATCGGCCAAGGTATGGTTTCGGTTTCCTCTATGTAGTATATAATATTCATGGACACATAGGCTAGTGACCAATAGGATAGGTTGAACTAAAATGATGGTTGGTGTGTTAAATGTTGATGAATAGATGAATATTGAGTTGATTGTGATGAATTATAATGATATGATGATGTTGAATGATTGTATAGATTGGGAGTTGGTTCTTATGATAATTGTAGTGTTATGATTTAAGAAATGGTGGGTTTGATGGTGATTTTGATCATAAGTGTTATATAGTTGATGTTGGAATTGAGAATAATGAAATGAGAAGGAAAATGTGGTGAGGTTGATGTATTATGCTATAACAGGTACATTTTGATGAAAAATGGAGCTTTGGATGGTTTGGTATGATTTGGTATGGGTATGGTGAGATAGGGTGGTAATTGTGAAGTTTGGAAAAATTCAGTTTTTGGTGAACTTTGTTCGATCATAACTTTTGCCTCGGTTTTCAAAATTTATTGAAAATTGTTTAGAATTAAAGATCTTTGAAAACTCTTTGAATCGGTATAAAGTTTGTGAAAATTAGAATTTTGTAGAGGAAGTTATGATCATTCAAAGTTGGTGTTAAAAATCTGAAATTTTGCAAAGATGTGCGGGTGCACACATCCCGTTTCTCAAAAATTTATTTGTTTTCAACTATTTTGCCTTCCCAACAAAGTTGTAAGCTTCTATAACACTATTTTAAGATGTTTGGGCCTAGTTTTGAGTATTAGAACATGGGATATAAATTAAGGGCTCTAGTACATGATTTTAAGGTAAATTAGAAAACGGAGGTCTAGGTTTCTGGCGTGCTGAGAATGGTTTGATATTAGGTGAAGGATGATTGGTATATGAGATGAAAAATGATGGACTTTTGGTATTTGGAAACTGAGTTATAAAAGGGACAATGGTTGAGATGAGTCGGGGACTCGGATTGATGTGATGGATCTATGTATGCTGAAAATACTTTTGAAAATCACTGAAATAATTTTTACATGATATTTTGAGACGCTATGCGCCTGGCAGGGACGGTGGTTAATCCCGCCTGTCGAGGTAGCGGCGGCGGCGTAAGGACGGTGGTTAATCCCGCTTACGTTGAGATGTGAGGTCTGAGGCAAGAATATCCCGCTCACATCCCTTCGGATCTATAGGGCGAGCAGGCGCCGGTACCTGGACAGTGATCCGGGCACTATATCTCGGGGGTTCCCATATGAGAAATCCGAAGGGCGACGTCTCCATGGAGATGTGTCGGGTTGGCAGTTGAACCGACAATGTGATATCACAGCCAGTAGGGCAGGCATTCATCATATGCATTTCCTATCTGCTTGTATGCTTTGTCTACCTGTAATGGTTTGCCTAATTGAATAACATGCTTACTTGCTATCTGAATTATTTGCCATATATGTTACTACTTGTGCTTTACTTGCTTTGAACATTATCTGTGTTTTCTGCTGGGATTGAGGAGGTTCGGAAGGCGGTGGCGATGGGATCGCATGGAGGATCGGTTGGTGAAGGCTGTGGGACAGCGGTGTTTGGTTAGAATAGAAATCCCTTAAGATAGATAACCTGGTTTATTTAAGTCAAGTTGGTATATTATGCTTAAATATTTTATAATGCTTTAAGTTGAATCTTGTGATGGATATGAAGCTTAGGATTGCCTTTGGCGTCCCGGGGTCTTATATCCTATATCACTGGGAACTGTTACCATACTGAGAACCGCCGGTTCTCATACCATATTGTTGTTGTGTTTTCAGATGCAGGACGCAACCCACCTCGGTGAGTTGCTTTGGTTGGTGACAGGAGCGGAGAATCTTGGATCATTTTGAGTTTCTTTTGGTTTATTTTGTTTATATATCTCTCCTGTTGTATTTTGTTTTGCCTAGAGGCATGTATTTGAGAGAACAAAACTTGTATAAGCTGTTTTCACTGTATGGTTTTGTATATCAGTATATGGCTAGCCGGCTTAAACTCCGCGAGTCGTGACTAGTTCCCTATGATATTATATACTTATCTTTTGTTATATCTTCTCTATTTCTTATGCCTTAAGCTAGTAGCTCCGTTAGTACGTTTGTGCTTCGAAATTCTATTTTTGAGCTATATCTTTCATCGGGCTTCTAGATTATACTATTCTTTCTATATATATATATATTATGTTTTGAGTTTAGAACTGTCGTAATCTCTGATTAACCTTGGCTTTACGACGCGAGGTAAGGCTTAGGCTAATTAGGGTGTTACAGCCACTGTTGTAAATTTGGAGATTTTAATTGGGGCTAATAAAATTTTAAGGGTTAAATTGAGTATTGAGCCGAAATTCAGGTACCAAATTGAAATTTAACTCTGATCCGTCACCTTATAACTCGGTCTTTATTGTGCATTATGAGTTATAACTCGGCGTTAACTATTATTTATTTTTTGCTTGTAATCGACACCTTCATTACCGACTTCATGACCATCATTTCCATCTTAATGACCAAACGGTCATAACATGAATATTATTCATCAACTTTATGCCTACAAAAGGCACCAATTTCTATATCTCAAGACAAACAATACATGATAAGTTCTATATCATGTCTTACATTCTATATTCATAGAATTATTATAAAATACAACACATGATATATTCTATTTCATGTCTTACATTCTATATTCATAGAATTATTATAAGGACATTCACGTGATAAGTTCTATTTCACGTCTAACATTCTATATTCATAGAATTATTATATGTCTCTTAAACACTTATTGACTTGAGCGTTGGAATATCTTTTGCAGGTACTCACCCCCTTGTTCTCTCATTACCGATGTATACCTCATCTCGGTGGACGAGCTATACGGCGGCTAACCTCTACAAGAACAATTGGCGCCCACCGTGGGACCGGTAAACTAATTTCCTGCTCCACCAAAAAAATTCAAAGAATTAGAATTATATTCAAATACTTGAATCAATTTTCAAATAACATTTACATATTTTAGCAATTTATGAATTCTAAATTTTTTTTTATTTTTCAACCTCTATTCAAAACCTCTTTTACTTTTATAATATACATTATTTAATATATGTTGCGATTTTGTACATATTCATTTTCTCAATTTATCTTATTCATGTCATATGACCTGCACTATAAATTGTAAATATTCAATAACTAATTGCTTTGAACGAAAAATTCATCAATAAGCTGTTGTGGGCCGAAAAAATTTCCAAGACAATTAACCATTATATCCTCGGATCATACAATCGATTCCGTCAATGGACATCTATTTTTGAACTTTTCAGTTCACATACAATCAAATGCGAAAATTGTTCTTAAGCAGAAAAGTATCCCCCACACAACTATCTTGATTGAAGAACTCTTACCACTCAATTATTTTTTGAATAAATGTCGACATAATAACAGACTAAGCTTGGGGACTCACCATATCATTATTCACTCATTTTTTAACCGAGTTATAACTTAATTTATTTTCTAAGCTTAGCTTGGATCATATGATCGGCAGACAAAGCTTGGAGGTTGTGATCCGTCACCTTATAATTTGATCTTTATTGTGCATTATGAGTTATAACTCGACCTTAATTATCATTCATTCTTTGCTTGTAACCGACACCTTTATTATCGACTTAATGACCATCATTTCCATCTTAATGACCAAACGGTCATAACATGAATATCATTCATCAACTCTATGTCTATAAAAGGCACTAATTTCTATATCTCAACACACAACATATGATAAGTTCTATTTTATATCTTACATTCTATATTCGTAGAATTATTATAAACAAACACAACATATGATAAGTTCTATTTCATTTCTTACATTCTATATTCGTAGAAATATTATAAACAAACACATGATAAGTTCTATTTTATGTCTTATAATCTATATTCATAGAATTATTATAAGAATACACATGTGATAAGAAATGTAAGACGTGAAATAGAACTTATAAATCTATAAATGTAGGAAGAAGAAAGAATGAAGTATTGATAATAAAATAAATAATAGAGATTGAATTAATATAGTGTTATTGGAAAATTTCATTATGAGTTTTGAAAGAATTCAATTACATTCGAGACTTGGACTCATCTAATTATATAGATGATAATAAAAATAAATAAATAAATATAATTAAGGAAAAAAATTAGCATGATGGTATGGAAATTATAATGCCATAATGATATGTTTAGAATTTATTCATGTGTGATGAATGAATTTATATACAAATTGAAATTAAAAAAGTGCTAAAGAAATAACTAGCAAATAATGTTCATGCTTTTGATTTGATGTTATAGTTTATCAAACTTTAAGAATGACTTTTGAAATTTTTTTTTATAGATTTACAGACCTTGATTTTTGAGTTTAGAGAGCAAATTTAATGAAACTTGAATAATAATAATAATAATTTAGGAATATTTTGAGTATAAAGAAGTCTTTGTGCAACTGGAGTATAGAGAGCAAAACATGTTCGACAAGTATGACACATGGATAAGAATAGCTAATGCAAGGAATGAATCATGGTACGTTTGGATTTAAGATGACAATGATATATAGAGAGAAATTTTATCAACACTCATGACAATAGATAAGAAAAATGTAAGAGATGAGGCTATTGTATAGTAGATGATCCCAAGAACTGAAAGCAAAATTATAAGCGACTATAAAGCATGTATTGTACTCTTCTCGCTTTTAGTCAAGAATAAAAAAGATAGAACATGGCAAGTAATTAAAGAGCATAAAATTAAAAAAAAAATTGTAGGTGACATACATTGATTTATTTAAATTTTTAGGAGTTTGAAGTGCATATTTTTAGAATTTGAATTATTGATAGAAAGTATAACAAATTAAAGATTAGTGTCAATAGTCATTTTATTATTATAAATGAATTGTTTGTAAAATCCTCAATGAATATTATTTGGCCTTATGAAAGTGAATTTTGAATAGAGGTCGAGAAAAAAAATTAGAAAACATAAATTGCTAAAATATGTAAATGTTATTTGAAAATTGATTCAAGTATTTGAATGTAATTTAAATTCTTTGAATCTACTCGGTAGAGCAGAAAATTAGTTTACCTGCCCCACGGTGGACACCAATTGTTCTTGCTGAGGTTGGCCGGTATATAGCTCGTCCGCCGGTGAATACTTGTAAGCTCTCCGTCAAGATGAGGTATACGTCGGCAATGAGAAAATAAGGGTGTAGGTACCTGCAAAAGACACTCTGACGCTCAAGTCAGTAAGGGTTTAAGAGGTATATAATAATTCTATGAATATAGAATGTTAGACGTGAAATAGAACTTATCACGTGTGTATCCTCATAATAATTCTATAAATATAGAATGTATAAGACATGAAATAGAAGTTATCATGTGATGTGTTGTCTGTCTGTCTGTGTCGATATATAGAAATTAGTGCCTTTTATAGGTATAAAATTGATGAATGATATTCATGTTATGACCGTTTGGTCATTAAGATGGAAATGATGGTCATTAAGTCGGTAATGAAGGTGTCGGTTACAAGCAAATAATGAATGATAGTTAACGCTGAGTTATAACTCATAATGCACAATAAAGACTGAGTTATAAGGTGACAGATCATGTTGTATACCACACCATCCACAGTACATAAATCAGTAAAACTCATGCATCATCTTTGTATGTTTAACAATATTTTCATGTAATAATCCTCACTATTACTATGTGGAACATGAGTCATCCATCCAATAGAAAAGCCTTGTTTGCGACGAAACCACATGCATGAATCATCTTTCCATACAAATTTTGTAGGAAATTCGTTGTATGTTAAAAATCTAGCAAAAGGATACTCACGAGTAGCCAACATCCAAGTAGCTAATTTAGTAACTTTACTATCTACACGTTGAATAATATTAACAATGTTCTCATTGTCCTTCAAAACAACTGGTTGCTCATCAGGTAGGTGGAATGGTAGATGAATCACTGCAGGTTCTTTAAGCAGAATCTCATAACCAAATATCCTCCAAGCAGTCTCACATGCAAAAATGTAGCAACAATCATAGTAGTTACGTATCTCATCTACAACTTGTAAAGGAGATCCATCACCAAATGTTTGGTAAAATGAAGCAGTAACCCTATCATTATCCTTGTGGACATACTTGAATAAATATTTAATAGCAGAATTCTGACATGTATGCTCTATATTAATGTGCAACCATATTTTAAGAGTAGATCAGGATTGTATGGTACAATATAAGCATTGTCTAGAATTGCATTCTTCTTAGTTATTGTATGACCATTATCCACCCTTTTATACATTGGAAAACTACCCTTGACAATAATACTTCTATTCCTGAATGGCTTTAGAAAAAAATTTAGAGCACTTTCCATTTGTCATGCATGGACTACTAATGTTGTGCCTCCTGCATGGACTATGAACCATGAACTTCTCAATAGTTGATAAAGTCTAAGCATGTTAGTCTTATCAGGAATTTCAGCTAATATCACGTGGTCTATATCATCGGGTGATTTAAGCTTATACTGTGGTTCATTAACAAAAGAATGTAAATATGTGGTAAACTTTGTTTCTGAAATTCAACTGTGCACATTGACGGGTGAAAAATTGCCAGTTAAGAATTTTTAGTAAAATAACGTTGTAAGTACAGTTCTTAACTGACTAAAATTCCACTTATCAATATAAAAGGGGTTGTCACAAATTTAGAATTAATTAACTGGGAGTAGAATTTCCAAGTCGTCTTCCAAAGAGTTGACAAAAGAGTGCAATTTATTGATCAGGAGTTTTCTGAGAAATTTTTAGAGTTGAAAATGAAAAAAATAAATAGTTGAAAATTATGCAAGTACTAATTAACAAGAGATGTTGTGTATTTAAAATAAATAAAAAGTCTTGGCTAGGAGAAAATTAATTGGAGTTTCTATCCTCGTTGAATTTCTCAAGTGTAATAGTAAAAAGGTTGTTACTTTTACTTAGTTATCCTTTGACTAATAGAGAAAAGTCAAGTAGGTAATACCAACTTCACTTTACAAGTCCTTATCAACTCCCAAGGAGTGATTAGAGTTAGTAAAAATCCAATTGGCAGCAATTTCCAATTACCTATTAACACTAGAGTATTCCAACTCAAGAGTTTTCTATTAATCAACTCCAAAGCCAAGTTTGGAACTCTACTCCATTGACATGAATGCCATTTTCACAAACATGTAAACGGAGTAGATAGAAAACATGGTAATTGAAACTAAATTAATAAAATTAAAATTGACTCTGATAATTAATTGAATGAAACTTGGAATTAAACCTAAGAATGGTTCATTGCATTAATAAACTCAGAATTTAGCAAAATACAAATATGAGTACCAATCACTAAATGGAAAACAAAAGAGTAGAGTAATAGAAAAGCAAACTAAAGTGATGACTTCAACCAAATGTGGTAGCAACTCTCTCAAAAATCCAATCCAAAAGCAAAGCTAAGAAAATATTAAGAACCCTCAGAGAGTAGTATTTTTCTCTAAGATTCAAAACTAAAAAATAAAAACTAAGTGAGAATGAAGATGTCTAAGTCTCAGCTACACCCCTGCCTCTAATATGGACTTTTGGGCCTAAAACTGGGTGAAAAAAGGGTCCAGAAATCGCCCCCAGCGAATTCTGATATCTGCAACACATGACAGCCTGTCACGCATACGCGTCGATATGTATTCTTCCAGTCACGCGTACGCGTCGCTCCACACGTGCGCGTTGATGCACTTTCTCTTGGCCACGCGTACGCGTCACTCCACCCGTGCGCGTCGTTGCTCCCCCATGAAATCTTTAATTCCTTGTGTTCCTTCCTCTTTTACATGCTTCTTTTCCATCCTCTAAGTCATTCCTGCCCTGTAATCCTTGAAAACATTTAACGTACATATCACGGCATCGAATGAAAATAAGATAGGATTAAAAATAGCGAATTTAGAGCCAAAGGAGCATGTTTTCAGTCATAGCATCAATTTAGGAAGGAAAGTGTAAAACTATGCATTTCATATGAATAAGTGCATAAAAGATTGATAAAATCAACTCTATTTAGCACAAGATAAACCATAAAATAGTGGTTTATCAATCTCCCCACACTTAAACACTAGCATGTCCTCATGCTAAGCTCAAGGAAACCAAAAGAGTAAATGAGGAAAGGTGAGACTTATGTAATGCAACCTATCTATATGAATGTAACTACATGCTAAAATGCTTCTACATACTTGGTTAAAAGTAAACAAACTCTCCAAGACAAACATAAATAGATTCCACTAATTCAAATCACATAATAAGATACAAGTAAACTTGTAAGAAGAAAGCTCATGAAAGCCGGGAACATAGAGTTGAGCATTGAACCCTCATTGGAAGTGTATATGCACTCTAATCACTCAAGTATCTAGGGTTAATCTACTCTAGTCTCCTCTAGTCATGCTTTCTAAAACTTTGTTCTTTATCTAACCAATCAACAAATATTTAGTGTACAAATGCAAACATCATGAGGGCTTTTCAAGGTTGTAATGGGGCTAAGGTAAGGGTGAGGATATATGTATGGCCAAGTGAGCTATAATGTGAATCTTTGACTAACCTAAGTTCTCGCCTAACACATACACACACTCTATATAATTCTAAAATCATGCTTAGCTACCCAAAGTCTCACTTTAGCAACATTTCACACACTCATGTATCAGTTTTAATTCCATCTCATATGCATTGATCTTTTTATTGAACTTAACATTGGGGTAATTTTGTCCCCTATTCATTTATTTCTTTTATTTTTTTATTTTTTTTATATTTGAGAGCATAATATATCAATGCATATGGTTTCTCTAATTTCACACAAGTGAGCACCCAAGTTCCCAATATTTATCAATAAGATCAAAACACATTCTCATCAACCATAGTTCCCACATTTCCCCACACTTAGTTAACACACACAATCTCTATCTTAAGCTAACCAAAGATTCAAATAGTGTAATTAATTATTTTTCCGCTTAAAGCTAGTGATGTGGTAATATAAAGAACAAATGGGGATTAAAGAAGGCTCAAAGTGGCAAACAAAGGTAAATAAAATGGTAGGCTATTTGGGATAAGTGAGCTAATATCAAATGATGGCCTCAATCACATGTATGCATGAATATACACTAAACAATGGACATATAGAATGGAACAAACCAAAGATTGCAATCATAGAGAAGAAAACACACAAGAATAAAGTTCATGGTTAAATAATGTAACCATATAATTAAGCTCAAAATCTCACAGGTTGTGTGTTCTTAACTATTAAAACCATGTTCCAAATTACAATCTTTAAACAAGTTTAACAAAAATTTTAATTTAAATTAGTGAAATGCCATAAAATAGTGTCTTTAAAAAGAATTTATCACTCAACCAAGTAGTACCTAAATGCAAGCAACTACTAATCATGCAAGTTATTCTATCTAACAAAAGGAAAAATATAATATTGGTGTTGAGAGTGAGAGAGCTTACCTTTGAAAGTCGGTGATCAACCTCTGGTACACGAAATCGTGAGTTCACACTTCTCTCACAACTCCGTGCAGCTAACAAGCAAGTGCATTGGGTCGTCCAAGTAATACCTTACGTGAGTAAGGGTCGATCCCACGGAGATTGTCGGCTTGAAGCAAGCTATGGTCGTCTTGTAAATCTCAGTTAGGCGGATTCAAATGGTTATGGGGTTTTGATAATTAAAAGATGAATAAGACATAAAATAAGATATAGATACTTATGTAATTCATTGGTGGGAATTTCAGATAAGCGTATGGAGATGTTTTGTTCCCTCTGCGCCTCTACTTTCCTATTGTCTTCATCCAATCCTACATACTCCTTTCCATGGCAAGCTGTATGTTGGGGGATCACCGTTGTCAATGGCTACCGTCTGTCCTCTCAGTGAAAATGGTTTGGCTACGGGTTACGTAGGACTAATCATCTGTCGGTTTTTGATCATGTCGGAATAAGATCTATTGATCCTTTTGCGCACTATCACTGCACCCAGCACTCGCGAGTTTGAAGCTCATCATAGTCATCCTATCCCAGATCCTACTCGGAATACCACAGACAAGGTTTAGACTTTTAGGATCTCACGAATGCTGCCAATTGATTCTAGCTTATACCACGAAGACTCTGATCTCACGGAATGGAAGGCTCTGTTGTCAGGAGAGGCAACCATGCGTCGTGGACCAGGAGGCCAAGAGATATGCATTCAAGCTTGTTTTCAGGTAGAACAGAAGTGGTTGTCAGGCACGCGTTCATAAGTGAGAATGGTGATGAGTGTCACTTGATCATCACATTCATCATGTTGAAGTACGAATGAATATCTTAGAACAAGAATAAGCTTGAGTTGAATAGAAAACAGTAGTAATTGCATTAATTCATGAGGAACAGTAGAGCTCCACACCTTAATCTATGATGTGTAGAAACTCCACCGTTGAAAATACATAAGAACAAGGTCTAGACATTGCCGAATGGCCATGCCTCCCAAATAACATGAAACAATCAAAAAAGGGTTCAAAGACCTGATCCCAAGATCAAAGATGATCACAAAGATGAAAATACAATAGTAAAAGGTCCTATTTATAGTGAACTAGTAACCTAGTATTTACAGAAATAAGTAAATGATGCAGAAATCCACTTCCGGGGCCCACTTGGTGTGTGCTTGGGCTGAGCATTGAAGCTTTCACGTGCATAGGCTTTTCTTGGAGTTAAACGTCAACTCTGGTGTCACTTTGGCCATTTAACTCCAGCTTTTATGCCAGTTCTGGCGTTTAACGTCAGAAAAAGGGTCTTTGACTGGCATTTTGACGCCAATTTGGGCCATCAAATCTCGGGCAAAGTATAAACTATTATACATTGCTGGAAAGCCCAAGATGTTTACTTTCCAACGCAATTGAGAGCGCGCCAATTAGGCTTCTGTAGCTCCAAAAAATTCATTTCGAATGCAGGAAGGTCAGAATCCAACAGCATCTGCAGTCCTTTTTCAGCCTCTGAATCAGATTTTTGCTTAGGTTCCTCAATTTCAGCTAGAAAATACCTGAAATCACATAAAAACTCACAAACTCATAGTAAAGTCCAGAAATGTTATTTTTGCATAAAAACTAATAATTATATACTAAAAACTAAATAAATCATACTAAAAACTACCTAAAAACAATGCTAAAATGCGTATAAATTATCCGCTCATCACAACACCAAACATATATTGTTGCTTGACCCCAAGCAACTGAAAACAAAATAGAATAAAAAGAAGAGAACATATGATGAATCTCACAATATCAATGAAACTTAGTCCTAATTAGATGAGCGGGGCTAGTAGCTTTTTGCTTCTGAACAGTTTTGGCATCTCACTTTATCCTTTGTAATTTAGAATGATTGGCATCTATAGGAACTTAGAATTTAGATAGTGTTATTGATTCTCCTAGTTCAGTATGTTGATTCTTGAACACAGCTACTTTAAGAGTTTTGGCCGTGACCCTAAGCACTTTGTTTTCCAGTATTACCACCGGATACATAAATGCCACAGACACATAACTGGGTGAACCTTATCAGATTGTGACTCAGCTTTGCTGAAGTCCCCAGTTATAAGTGTCCAGAGTTCTTAAGCACACTCTTTCATCTTTGGATCACGACTTTAACCATTCAGTCTCAAGCTTTTCACTTGGACCTTCATGACACAAGCACATGGTTAGGGACAGCTTGATTTAGCTGCTTAGGCCAGGATTTTATTCATGTGGGCCCTCCTATCCATTAATGCTCAAAGCCTTGGATCCTTTTTACCCTTGCCTTTTGGTTTAAAGGGCTATTGGCTTTTTCTGCTTGCTTTTTCTTTCTTCTTTTTTTTCGCCACTTCTTCTTTTTCACTGCTTTTTCTTGCTTCAAGAATCAATTTCATGATTTTTCAGATTATCAATAACATTTCTCTTTGTTCATCATTCTTTCAAGAGCCAACAATTTTAACATTCATAAACTTCACTATAAAAATTATGCACTATTCAAGCATTCATTCAGAAAAACAAAAAGTATTGCCACTACATCAAAATAATTAAACTAACTTCAAGATAAAATTTGAAATTCATGTACTTCTTGTTCTTTTGTAATTAGGAACATTTTTCATTTAAGAAAGGTGAAGGATTCATGGAATTATTCATAGCCTAAAGACATAGACACTAGACATTAATGATCATGTAATAAAGACACAAACATAGACAAACATAAAGCATAAAAATCGAAAAACAGAAAGATAAGAACAAGAAAATCAAAGAACGGGTCCACCTTAGTGATGGTGGCTAGTTCTTCCTCTTGAAGATCCCATGGAATGCTTGAGCTCCTCAATGTCTCTTCCTTGCCTTTGTTGCTCTTTCCTCATGGCCATTTGATCCTCTCTAATTTCATAGAGAATAATGGAGTGCTCTTGGTGCTCCATCCTTAGTTGCTCCATGTTGGAACTCAAATCTCCCAAAGAGGTGTTAAGTTGCTCCCAATAGTTGTGTGGAGAAAAATGCATCCCTTGAGGCATCTCAGGGATTTCTTGATAAGGGACTTCCTCATGCTCTTGTTGAGGTCCATGAGTGGGCTCTCTTATTTGCTCCATCCTCTTTTTAGTGATGGGCTTGTCCTTTTCAATGAGGATGTCTTCCTCTATGACAATTTCAGCTAAACTGCATAGGTGACAGATGAGATGAGGGAAGGCTAACCTTGCTAAGGTGGAGGTTTTGTCAGCCACTTTGTAGAGTTCTAGAGATATGACCTCATGAACTTCTACTTCCTCTCCAATCATGATGCTATGGATCATGATAGCCCGATCTACAGTCACTTCGGATCGGTTGCTAGTAGGAATGATGGAGCGTTGGATGAATTCTAACCATCGTTTAGCCACGGGTTTAAGGTCATGCCTTCTCAATTGAACATGCTTGCCTTTGGAGTCTCTTTTCCACTGAGCTCCTAGTCAATCCCTATGGAAGGACTAGCTTTAGAGTGACCCAGATCAATCAGTAATTCCAATTTCAATCAACAGCTGAGTTTGATATCTCAAGTGTTACCAATTACTTAACCAAAGCCAAAAGGGAAAATAAATCTAATTTAAATTGAAAGTATCATAAATAGAATAAAATAATCACGAATCTGAAATACCTCAAATTGTATTAAATAGAAAATCAATCTAAACATAAAGAGTTCATAAACTAAATTGAGAAAATAAATAAAAGGAACATTGAACCTGTGATTGAAGAAGATGAAATCCTAATTCCTTTAAGAGGACTCCTAATCCTAAATACTAAGAGAGAGAAAGGAGAGAACATCTCTCTCTAAAAACTATATCTAAACCTAAAATTGTGTGTATGATCTGATATGTTGAGTCTCTGCATGTTCCCTAACTTTAATCTGTGTTTCTGGGTCGAAATCCGGGTCAAAATGCGGCCCAAAATCGTCTTCAGCGTATTCTGTAATTTCTGCAGATCGCGCATGTCACGCGTACGCGTCGGTTACACGTACGCGTCGTTTGACAATTTTCCTCTCCACGCGTGCGCGTCAGGCACGCGCTTGCATCGTTTGTGCGAACTCCAATCCACGCGTACGCGTCAAGCACGTGAACGCGTCACTGTGATTTTCTCCAATTCGTGCGGTCGCGTGAGCCATTCGTCTGCGTCGATGTTCGCTGGTCATCTCCTTAGTTTCTTGTGTTCCTTCCATTTTTGCAAGCTTCCTCTCTATTCTCTAAGCCATTCCTACCCTATGAAGCCTAAAACACTTAACACACGGATCACAGCATCGAATGGTATAAAGGAGAATTAAAATACGTAATTAAAAGATCTCTAGAAAGTAAGTTTTCAACCATAAAACTAAACTAGGAAGGAATTGTAATATCATGCAAATCATATGAATAAGTGGGCAAGAATTTGATAAAAACCACTCAATTAAACACAATATAAATCATAAAATAGTGGTTTATCAACCTCCCCACACTTAAATATTAGCATGTCCTCATGCTTAGCTTAAGGAGATAAAATAAATGAGTAGGGAAAAAGCAAGACTCATGCAATGCAACCTATGAATGTAAGTGCAACTACATGCTAGGATGTCTCTATCTACTTGGTTAAAAGCAAACAAGTTCTCCAAGACAATTACAAACCAAATTCCACTAATTCAAATTATACAGTGAAAAAAGTAAACTTGTAAGAAGATAGCTCATGAAAGCAGGGAACATAGAATCAAGCACTGAACCCTTACTGGTAGTGTATATCACTCTAACTCTCAAGTGTCTAGGGTCAATCACTCTACTCTTCCCTAGTCATGCTTTCTCAACCTTGTTCTTCATCTAACCAATCAACAAATATTTAGCATACCAATACAAATATCATGAGGTCTTTTCAAGGTTGTAATGGGGCTAAGGTAAGGGTGAGGATATATGTATGGCCAAGTGAGCTATAATATGAATTCTTTACTAACCTAAGCTTTCACCTAACATACACACACTCTATGTAATTCTAAAATCACACCCAGCTATCCATAATTCCCACTTTTGTATAATTCCCATACTCATGTACCAAATTTTTTATATTTCTTTACTTTTATCACATGTGCATTGATCTTTATTAAAGCTTAACATTGGGGTAATTTTATCCCCTTATTCACTTACTTTTTTTTAAACATAACTTATCGATGCACATGAATTTTTAATTTTTCTGGTTTTACATGAGTAGGTTTCTAAATTCCCAATATTAAAATAAATTAGAAATATGATACATTCCCTTATTAACCCATGTTCCCACAGTTTCCCCACACTTAGTTGATGCACAACCTCTATCTTAAGCTAACCAAAGATTCAATTGGGATATTTAATTTGTTTTTCTGCTTAAGGCTAGTGATGTGGTTATAGAACAAAAAGGGATTAGAAGCGCAAGGTGGCTAACAAGGGTGACATAAAAGGGTAGACTTATTTGGGATAAGTGAGTTAATAATCAAATATGGCCTCAATCATATGCAAGCATGTAAATACACTAAATAATGGACATATAGACTGAAACAAAGTAAAGATTGCAATCATATAGAAGAAAATACACAAGAATAAAATATTTATGGTTAAATAATGTAACCATATAAATAGGCTCAAAATCTTACAGGTTGTGTGTTCTTTGCCTCAAAAACCATGTTCTAAATATAACTTCAAACAAATTTAACATATAGAAAATTTTAATTTTTTAATTTAAATTAGTGAAAATTTTCAAAATTAGGGTCCTAGAAAGAAACTTATTATTTTTCAACCAAGTAGTATTTAAATGCAAACAATCAACTACACATGCAATCTATTATGCAATGCAACAATGAACAAACAAAGAAAATAGAATATTGGTGTTGAGAAGAGAATAACTAACCCGTGGAGATCGGTATCAACCTCCCCACACTTAAAGATTGCACCATTCTCGGTGCATGCTGGTGCACGAAATTGTGATCACTACAACTTCGCACAACTAACCAGCAAGTGCACTGGGTCGTCCAAGTAATACCTTACGCGAGTAAGGGTCGATCCCACGGAGATTGGTGGTATGAAGCAAGCTATGGTCACCTTGTAAATCTCAGTCAGGCAGACTCAATTGAGTATAGATGATGAATAAAGCATAAAGATAAAGATAGAGATACTTATGCATATCATTGGTGAGAGCTTCAGACAAGCGTATGAAGATGCCTTCCCTTCCGTCTCTCTGCTTTCCTACAGTCTTCATCCAATCCTTCTTACTCCTTTCCATGGCAAGCTTATGCAAGGGTTTCACCATTGTCAGTGGCTACCTCCCATCCTCTCATTGGAAATACGTCCCTGATGCTCTGTCACAGCATAGGCTATCCATCTGTCGGTTCTCAATCAGGCCGGAATAGAATCCAGTGATTCTTTTGCGTCTGTCACTAACGCCCCGCCTTCAGGAGTTTGAAGCACGTCACAGTCATTCAATCATTGAATCCTACTCAGAATACCACAGACAAGGTTAGACCTTCCGGATTCTCTTGAATGCCGCCATCAGTTCTCGCCTATACCACGAAGATTCCGGTTAAAGAATCCAAGAGATATTCACTAAGCCTCATATGCTTGTAGAACAAGAGTGGTTGTCAGTCACTTTGTTCATGAGTGAGAATGATGATGAGTGTCAATCATCACCTTCATCAAGTTGAAGAACAAGTGATATCTTGGACAAAGAACAAGCGGAATTGAATAGAAGAACAATAGTAATTGCATTAATACTCGAGGTACAGCAGAGCTCCACACCTTAATCTATGGTGTGTAGAAACTCCACCGTTGAAAATACATAAGAACAAGGTCTAGGCATGGCCGAATGGCCAGCCTCCCAAAGAGGGTTCAATCATAAAAGCATGATCCAAAGATCGATCAAAATACAATAGTAAAAGGTCCTATATATAGAAAACTAGTAGCCTAAGGTGTACAGAGATGAGTAAATGTCATAGAAATCCACTTCCGGGCCCACTTGGTGTGTGCTTGGGCTGAGCAATGAAGCATTTTCGTGTAGAGACTCTTCTTGGAGTTAAACGCCAGCTTTTATGCCAGTTTGGGCGTTTAACTCCCATTTAGGTGCCAGTTCCGGCGTTTAACGCTGGAATTTCTGTAGGTGACTTTGAACGCCGGTTTGGGCCATCAAATCTTGGGCAAAGTATGGACTATCATATATTGCTGGAAAGCCCAGGATGTCTACTTTCCAACGCCGTTGAGAGCGCGCCAATTGGGCTTCTGTAGCTCCAGAAAATCCACTTCGAGTGCAGGGAGGTCAGAATCCAACAGCATCTGCAGTCCTTTTGAATCTCTGGATCAGATTTTTGCTCAGATCCCTCAATTTCAGCCAGAAAATACCTGAAATCACAGAAAAACACACAAACTCATAGTAAAGTCCAGAAAGTGAATTTTAACTAAAAACTAATAAAAATATATTAAAAACTAACTCAAAGATACTAAAAACATACTAAAAATAATGCCAAAAAGCGTACAAATTATCCGCTCATCACATGCTAAGATGTACAAGTGGACGGGCTGCTCTAACTGATGCCTTTCTCTATAGATTATGCAGATTAACTTGCCTATCTCCCCATTGAGAAGCTTTTTCTCTCTCTTTGTGGTGGCCATCCTGAAAGAAAAAGGGAAGAAAAGTAACCCAGAAATAAAGATAAGAACATAAATAAAATATGGGTGTTAATGCCAAATAATAAAGGTCTCAAGTACATGGTAGCTACAACATGCAAGTGAGAAAATAGTGGAAGCAAATGGCATATCAATAGTGCAAAAGTTGCAACAATAGGGAAGACAGTGTGGGTAATGCAAGATAGTGTAAGTGTATATCAATGCAAAAGGAATATCATTATTATAAAATTAGCATTGACTTATGAATAATAATACCCAATTAGAATAAAACAAGTCATGAAGCACCAGAATAATTTAAGATAAGATGCAATAGTTGAAGAAGAGAATTTTAACACCAATGGAAAAGAAAAAAAAGTAAGAAAGGAGGAAGAAAGAAATAAGAAGGAAAGAATAAATTTAGATATGGGGAAGAAAAGAGAAGATATTTGGCTGATATGGATAAGCTGTTCGCCGCTTGTGACGCGGACGCGTGAGTGACGCGTTCGTGTGGATATCGCTTCTATGAAATGACGCGAACACGTGGGTCACGCGTTCGCGTGGAGTGTTTCGTGCCATTAGCGCGAGGGCAGCCTCGCGGTCACGCAACTCTCTGTTTGAAACACATTTTGCCAAATTTTAGGGTGACACGGTCGCGTGGAGGACGCGATCGCGTGGTTGGCCTTTTTCTGAAAAACAACGCGGACGCGTGGGGCACGCGTTCGCGTGGTAGGGCTTGTGCTTCTGGCACGAGTCCAACCTCACACCATCACAACTTGCTTCCATACACCCTGGTTACGTCGATTTTTAGGGCACGCGTTCGCGTGGGGGACGCGGACACATGGGAGGAATTTTTCCCACATGACGCGGACGCGTCAGTGACGCGGTCGCGTGGGTCAAATTGTGCCAAAGGCACGCCTCCAGCCACACTTTCACGTTACTCTCTGTAAAATCTCTTTTCTTCCTTGAGGCACACATGACGCGGACGCGTCGCGTACCCCCTCTTCCTTTTTTTATGCAGTATGCAGAATGCAATGCTAATATGAATGTTATGCAGAATTTCCGGTTCAATCAAAAAACAAACAAAACAGACTAGAATTAAAACTGAAGAAGGAACGATTATACCATGGTGGGTTGTCTCCCACCTAGCACTTTTAGTTAAAGTCCTTATATTGGACATATGATGAGCTCCTTATCATGGCGGCTTGTGCTTCAACTCGTCTTGAAACTTCCACCAATGCTTGGACTTCGAATAAGCTCTATCAGTACTAAGTAAATTCCTCAAGCTTTGATGGAGTTCCTCACAAGCTTTGAGCTCCCAAAATTGATCCTCGTATATTCCAGGATCCCAAATCTTGTTTCTACACCCGTCTTCAAGTTGATTATCATGATTCCATCTGGGTGGTTCAGCTTTAGAATTCTCACATAAGCACACAAACATCTTCCTAGACCCATTTAATCGAGTTCGACACTAACTTTTGCATTTAAACTGTGAGCTTTCAACCATAATGAACCTAGGATTGTATTGCCCACCACTAACCATCTTTCTCTTACTCTTAATGCCACAAAGAGCTCTAAGTTGACTATCCGTCTCCAGTAGCCCATATTCAAGTGGGAAGGTAAAGGCCAAGGATAAGAGTTTTACCCACTTGAATGTTGTGTTGGACGGTAATGGCCTTGGGAGAGGTGTCTCTAATGAACTTGCAAGCTCCACTCCCTTGTGCTCTTCTTTGACAACTTCCACATCTTTGCAAGCTTCTTCAATATCAACCTCTTCTTCTTGGTAGCTTTCTTCCAATTCAATCTCTTCTTCATTGCTCACCAAGGGCATGGGAGGTTGTGCCTCTTCTTCTTTAATCTCCATGTCATGTCCAATGGGAGATGATTCAAATGTAGATAAAAATTCATTAATGATTGAATCCATCTCTTGATCGTTCCCTTCAAAGTCTTCAACCATGATATGCCTTGGAGGTTGTACACCCTCCTCAGCATCAATTTCAATTGTCTTCAAAGGAGGCTCTATAACTTGACTTTTTCATGGAGGTTCAGCATCTTCTAAGTCTGCAACCACTTTTTCCTTTTCAATAATTACTGCTTTGTCTAGTTGTTTAAGTACAAAATCGTACTCCTCCTTGATGATTTCTTTTCTATGACAACACCTTCAACTACTCCTTCATCTACAAAGGTCTCTCCTACCTTCACCTTTAGTGCCTCATCTAGCTCCTTATAAAGTATGGATTCGCGAAGATGATCCCTTCTCTCTTGTTCCATGTCAATAGCATCATTGGGATCATGTTGCTCTTGGATTGATAGATGTGGGTGCTCTTCCATGGATGGTGGTGATGGGATGGAGAGATCATTCTGTGGTTGCAATGGAAGTGTACTAGAGCTTGAGGGTTGAATATTGGAGGTAGAGTGTTGGTCCATGCGGGATATAAGATTTTGGAGTTTAGAGGTGAGACCAATGAGAGAGGTAAGTGTGTTCTCCATGGAGGTTTGGGGTGGATAGGAGGGTTCATTTGTTGGGAGAAAGGGTTCATGGTAGGAAGGTGGTACATCTTGGTAATGATAAAGAGATGGTGTATATTGAGGTGGTGGTTCATGAGAGTAATTGTGTTGGAATGGGGGTAGTTCTATGTATGGTTCATTTAGCTCATAAGGTGGTTGGTATGGTGGATACGGGTTAGGGTCATATGGAGGTGAATGGTGGAAAGGGGCTTGTGAGTATGGTGGTCCAAAGTCATGTTGAGGAAGGGGTTCATAGGCATATGGTGGTGGTTGTTGATAGTCGAAAGAGCGTTCACCATAGCCATTGCCTTGATATGCATCACAGAACGGTTGTTGATAGTCCATTGGAGGTGGTTGTTGCCATGAGGGTTGATCAAATCCTTGTGGCTCCTCCCATCTTTGATTCTTCCAACCTTGATGCATGTTCTCATTGTAGTCTCCTCTTCCTGCAACATAATTGTAACTAGACTCATAGGCAAAGGGGTGAGAGTTTATAGTAGTAAGAGAAAACAAAAACTAACAAAAAAAATATTTTGAAAAAGATATGATTTTTGAAAAAAAAGATAAGATAAGATTTTGAAAAAGATATGATTTTTGAAAAAAGATAAGATAAGATTTTGAAAAAGATATGATTTTTGAAAAAAAAAGATGAGATAAGATAAAAATTTAAAAAATATATACAATAACCAATAATAAGGCACACGTTTGTAATTTCCCGGCAACGGCGCCATTTTGACGAACGGATTTTCTATCGGTAAAGAAATTCACAAATATAATTGCTTTGTAAGTATAGTTTCTAAACCAACAGAGAATTCTTTTGTACAAAAGTTAGGTTGTCACTTAAGCAAACCCAATAAAATTGATAACCGAGTATTCAAACCTCGGGTCGTCTTCTCAAGGAATTGCAGGGAGGTGTGTTTATTATTGGTTATGGAAAACAATATTTTTGGGTTTTTAAAATGAGGAGCAAGTAATTTGAATGACAATAAAAATAAATTAATAATAATAAAATCTCTTGGCAAGGTTTGAGAACGGGAATTCCTATACTAGTTATCCTTATCAGGTGTAATGAGAATTGGGTTTCAACTCTACTTGGTCAGCCTTTACTAAACAAAGGAAGGTCAAGTGGACTAATTAGCTTGATCCTCAAGTCCTAGTCAATCCCTATGGAAGGACTAGCTTTAGAGTGATCCAGATCAATCAGTAATTCCAATTTCAATCAACAGCTGAGTTTGATATCTGAAGTGTTACCAATTACTTAACCAAAGCCAAAAGGAAAAATAAATCTAATTTAAATTGAAAGTATCATAAATAGAATAAACAATCACGAATCTGAAATACCTCAAATTGTATTAAATAGAAAATCAATCTAAACAAAAAGAGTTCATAAACTAAATTGAGAAAATAAATAAAAGGAACATTGAACCTATGATTGAAGAAGATGAAATCCTAATTCCTTTAGGAGGACTCCTAATCCTAAATCCTAAGAGAGAGGAGAGAACATCTCTCTCTAAAAACTACATCTAAACCTAAAATTATGTGTATGATCTGATATGTTGAGTCTCTGCATGTTCCCTAACTTTAATCTGTGTTTCTGGGCCAAAATCTGGGTCAAAATGCGGCCCAAAATCGTCTTCAGCGTATTCTGTAATTTCTGCAGATCGCGCATGTCATGCGTACGCGTCAGTCACATGTACGCGTCGTTTGAAGATTTTTCTCTCCACGCGTGCACGTCAGGCACGTGCTCGCGTCATTTGTGCGAACTCCAATCCACGCGTACACGTCAAGCACGCGAACGCGTCACTGCGATTTTCTCCAATTCGTGCGGTCGCGTGAGCCATGCGTCCACGTCGATGTTCGCTGGCCATATCCTTAGTTTCTTGTGTTCCTTCCATTTTTGCAAGCTTCCTCTCTATTCTCTAAGCCATTCCTGCCCTATGAAGCCTAAAACACTTAACACATGGATCACGGCATCGAATGGTATAAAGGAGAATTAAAATACGTAATTAAAAGATCTCTAGAAAGCAAGTTTTTAACCATAGAACTAAACCAGGAAGGAATTGTAAAATCATGCAAATCATATGAATAAGTGGGCAAGAATTTGATAAAAACCACTCAATTAAACACAATATAAACCATAAAATAGTGGTTTATCATAAACGCCAGGTTTTCTTCCCTTTTTGGCGTTTAACGCCAGCTTTTCTTCCCTTTCTGGCATTTAACGCCAGCTTAGTGCCCTTTTCTGGCGTTAAACGCTAGTCTGGTGCCCTTTTCTGGCGTTAAACGCCTAGAATGGTGCCAGACTGGGCGTTTAACGCCCATTCTGCTACCCTTACTTGCGTTTAAACGTCAGTAAGCTCCTCCTCCAGGGTGTGCTGTTTTCAATGCTATTTTTGAATTTGCTTTGATTTTTGCAGTTGTTTTTGTGACTCCACATGATCATCAACCTAAAGAAAACATAAAATAACAATAGAAAAGGGAAATTTAACATAGATAAATAAAAATTGGTTTGCCTCCCAATAAGCGCTTCTTTAATGTCAATAGCTTGACAGTGGGCTCTCATGGAGCCTCACAGATACTCAGAGCATGATGATGGCCTCCCAACACCAAACTTAGAGTTTGAATGTGGAGGCTTAGTTTGACTCTGAATTGAGAGAAGCTTTTCATGCTTATTCTCCATGTGTACAAAAGAAGATCCTTGAGCCTTAAACACAAGGTAGTCCTCATTCACTTGAAGGACCAATTCTCCTCTGTCAACATCAACCACAGCTTTTGTTGTGGCTAGGAAGGGTCTGCCAAGGATGATAGATTCATCCTTTTTCTTCCTAGTGTCCAGGACTATAAATTCAGCAGGGATGTAAAGGCCTTCAACCTTTATCAAGACATCCTCTACAAGTCCATAAGCCTGTTTTCTTGAATTGTCTGCCATCTCTAGTGAGATTCTTGCAGCTTGTACCTCAAATATCCCTAGTTTTTCCATTACAGAGAGTGGCATGAGGTTTACACTTGACCCCAGGTCACACAGAGCCTTCTCAAAGGTCATGGTGCCAATTGTGCAAGGTATTAAGAACCTTCCGGGATCCGGTTTCTTTTGAGGTATCTGATGAGCGGATAATTTATACGCTTTTTGGCATTGTTTTTAGTATGTTTTTAGTATGATCTAGTTAGTTTTTAGTATATTTTTATTAGTTTTTAGTTAAAATTCACTTTTCTGGACTTTACTATGAGTTTGTGTGTTTTTCTGTGATTTCAGGTATTTTCTGGCTGAAATTGAAGGTTCTGAGCAAAAATCTGATTCAGAGACTGAAAAGGACTGCAGATGCTGTTGGATTCTGACCTCCCTGCACTCGAAGTGGATTTTCTGGAGCTACAGAAGCCCAATTGGCGCGCTCTCAACGGCGTTGGAAAGTAGACATCCTGGGCTTTCCAGCAATATATGATAGTCCATACTTTGCCCAAGATTTGATGGCCCAAACCGGCGTTCAAAGTCACCTCAAGAAATTCCAGCGTTAAACGCCGGAACTGGCACCTAATTGGGAGTTAAACGCCCAAACTGGCATAAAAGCTGGCGTTTAACTCCAAGAAGAGTCTCTACACGAAAATGCTTCATTGCTCAGCCCAAGCACACACCAAGTGGGCCCGGAAGTGGATTTTTATGTCATTTACTCATCTTTGTACACCTTAGGCTACTAGTTTTCTATAAGTAGGACCTTTTACTATTGTATTTTCATCTAGGAATCTTGGTAGCTATCTTCTAATTTTATGCTATCTTAGATCATTTGGGAGGCTGGCCATTCGGCCATGCCTAGACCTTGTTCTTATGTATTTTCAACGGTGGAGTTTCTACACACCATAGATTAAGGTGTGGAGCTCTGCTGTACCTCGAGTATTAATGCAATTACTATTGTTCTTCTATTCAATTCCGCTTGTTCTTTGTCCAAGATATCACTTGTTCTTCAACTTGATGAAGGTGATGATTGACACTCATCATCATTCTCACCTATGAATAAGGTGACTGACAACCATTCTTGTTCTACAAGCATTTGAGGCTTAGTGAATATCTCTTGGATTTCTGATTGCATGATGCATGGTTGATCGCCTGACAACCGAGTGCTCGCCTGACAAACGAGCCAGCCATTCCGTGAGATCAGAGTCTTCGTGGTATAGGCAAGAACTGATGGCGGCATTCAAGAGAATCCGGAAGGTCTAACCTTGTCTGTGGTATTCTGAGTAGGATTCAATGATTGAATGACTGTGACGTGCTTCAAACTCCGAAAGGCGGGGCGTTAGTGACAGACGCAAAAGAATCACTGGATTCTATTCCGGCCGGACCGAGAACCGACAGATGATTAGCCTATGCTGTGACAGAGCATCAGGGACGTATTTTCACTGAGAGGATGGGAGGTAGCCACTGACAACGGTGAAACCCTACACAAGCTTGCCATGGAAAGGAGTAAGAAGGATTGGATAAAGACAGTAGGAAAGCAGAGAGACGGAAGGGAAGGCATCTTCATACGCTTATCTGAAGCTCTCACCAATGATATACATAAGTATCTCTATCTTTATCTTATTACTTTATTCGTTTACCACTATACCCATTTGAGTCTGCCTGACTGAGATTTACAAGGTGACCATAGCTTGCTTCATACCACCAATCTCCGTGGGATCGACCCTTACTCGCGTAAGGTTTATTACTTGGACGACCCAGTGCACTTGCTGGTTAGTTGTGCGAAGTTGTGTTTATGCCATGGTATTGAGCACCAAGTCTTTGGAGCCATTACCGGGGATTGTTTATGTTTTGAAAAGTATTGATCACAATTTCGTGCACCAAGTTTTTGGCGCTGTTGCCGGGGATTGTTCTTGTGTATGGACAACTGACGGTTCATCTTGTTGCTTAGATTAGGCATTTATTTTTTTCGAAATTCTTGAAGATGGATTCTAGAGTTTCATGATGATTTGCTGAAATCTGGCTGGCTGTAAAGCCATGTCTAATTTCATTGGACCGAGGTTTCAACTTATCATCACAAGAGCTTGTTGATCTTGCTTTTGGAGCAGTGATCTGCTAAGGCTTGGCTGGCCTTTGGCCATGTCTAGTGTTTTGGACCGAAGCTTTCTCTGAAAGCTTGGCTGGCTGTGAAGCCATGTCTAATTCCTGGACCGGAGTCTTAGACTAGCATTGCACTGATTCCTGGAATTCTCATTGAGAATTTTGATGTCTTTTTCCACTTAATTTTCGAAAATCACAAAAAAAATTTACAAAATCATAAAAACCAAAAAATTTTTCTTTTAAGAAACAAGAAACATCAAGTATTTTCTATTTCTTCTCTTTTTTTTTTCTTGCCTGAGTCTAGAGTCTCATCTTAAGTTTGGTGTCAATTGCATGCATTCATTCATGTGTCTTAAGGATCTTCAAGTAATTCTTGATGATCTCTTACTCTGATCTTTGAATTCTTTTGACTTGAGTGTTTATGTGTCTCATATAGTGTCAATAGTATACAAACTGCTAAGTTTGGTGTCTTGCATGCATTGTTATTTGATTCTTGTTGCATTTTGATTATTAAAAAAATCCAAAAATATTTTTTATTTTGTGTCTTTTCAAGTCAATAATACAGAGAATTGAAGATTCAGAACATACTGCAGAGGAATTATACAGAAAAAGCTGAGCATTCGAAAATGCCCAGTGAAGAAGACAGACTGGCGTTTAAACGCCAGCCAGGGTACCTGGTTGGGCGTTTAACGCCCAAAAAGGGTGCATTTTGGGCGTTAAACGCCAGAATGGATACCATTCTGGGCGTTTAACGCCAGGATGGTGCTAGGGGGGAGATTTTGTTTTCAAAATCAATTTTTTTCAAGTTTTCAAAGTTTTTCAAAATCAAATCTTTTTCAAATCATATCTTTTCAATCAAATGTTTTCAAAATTAATTTCTTTCCTTTTTCAAAGATACTTACTAACAATTAATGATTTGATTGAACGTTTTTTGCCTTTTCTGTTGAGGAAGGTTTCATGTTTGAATCATATCTTTTCTTGTTAGGCAAGTCATTAATTTTTAAAATCAAATCTTTTTTTTAATTGTTTTCAAATCATATCTTTTTAAAATTGTTTTTAAATCATATCTTTTTAAAATTGTTTTCAAATCATATCTTTTCAATCACATCTTTTTAAAACCAATCATATCTTCTTAACCACATCTTTTTCAAAATAGTTTTCAATCAAATCTTTTTGATTTCTAATTTAAAAATCTTTTTCAAAAATCACTTGATTTCTTTTCCACTTTTATTTTCGAAAATCAATTAGTGTTTTTCAAAAATGTTTTCAAAATATTTTAATTAATTTTCGAAAAATTACTTCCCTCCTTCTCACATCCTTCTATTTATGGAGTACCACTCCTTCTCAATGCACAATTCGAACCTTATCTAATTAAAGTTCGAATTCTTCTTCTCCTCCTTCTTTCTATTTCTCTTTTCCTCTGACACCTCAAGGAATCTCTATACTGTAACATAGAGGATTCCACATTTTCTTGTTCTCTTCTCTTTCATATGAGCAGGAGCAGAGACAAAGGCATTCTTGTTGAAGCTGACCCTGAACCCGAAAGGACCTTGAAGAGAAAGCTAAGAGAAGCCAAAGCAAAACTCTCTTTAGAGGACCTGACCGAATTCTTTAAAGAAGAAGAAGACATGGCAGCCGAAAACAACAATAATGCAAACAATGCACGGAAGGTGCTGGGTGACTTTACTGCACCCACTCCCGACTTCTATGGGAGAAGCATCTCTATCCCTACCATTGGAGCAAACAACTTTGAGCTTAAACCTCAATTAGTTTCTCTAATGCAACAGAATTGCAAGTTCCATGGACTTCCAATGGAAGATCCTCATCAGTTCTTAGCTGAATTCTTGCAAATCTGTGACACAGTCAAGACTAATGGGGTAGACCCTGAGGTCTATAGACTGATGCTATTCCCTTTTGCTGTAAGAGACAGAGCTAGAATATGGTTGGACTCTCAACCTAAAGAAAGCCTGGACTCTTGGGAAAAGCTAGTCAATGCCTTCTTGGCAAAGTTCTTTCCACCTCAAAGATGGAGTAAGCTTAGAGTGGAAGTCCAAACCTTCAGACAGAAGGATGGAGAATCCCTCTATGAGGCTTGGGAAAGATACAAACAATTGATCAGAAAATGTCCTTCTGACATGCTTTCTGAATGGAGCATCATAGGTATTTTCTATGATGGTCTCTCTGAACTATCTAAGATGTCCTTGGATAGCTCTGCTGGAGGATCTCTTCATCTGAAGAAGACGCCTACAGAAGCTCAAGAGCTCATTGAAATGGTTGCAAATAACCAATTCATGTACACTTCTGAGAGAAATCCTGTGAACAATGGGACAAGTCAGAAGAAAGGAGTTCTTGAGATTGATACTCTGAACGCCATTTTGGCTCAAAATAAAATATTGACTCAACAAGTCAATTTGATTTCTCAAAGTCTGTCTGGAATGCAACATGCACCTGGCAGTACTAAGGATGCTTCATCTGAGGAAGAAGCTTATGATCCTGAGAACCCTTCAATGGAAGAGGTGAATTACCTAGGAGAACCCTATGGTAACACCTATAATTCTTCATGGAGAAATCACCCAAATCTCTCATGGAAGAATCAAGAGAGACCTCAACAAGGTTTCAACAACAACAATGGTGGAAGAAACAGGTTTAGCAATGGCAAGCCTTTTCCATCATCTTCTCAGCAACAGACAGAGAATTCTAAGCAGAACCCCTCTGACTTAGCAACCATGGTCTCTGATCTAATCAAAACCACTCAAAGTTTCATGACTGAAACAAGGTCTTCCATTAGGAATTTGGAAGGACAAGTGGGACAGCTGAGCAAGAAAGTTACTGAACTCCCTCCAAGTACTCTTCCAAGCAACACAGAAGAAAATCCAAAAGGAGAGTGCAAAGCCATCAATATGGCCGAATTTGGAGAGGAAGGGGAGGAAGTGAACGCCACTGAGGAAGACCTCAATGGGCGTGCACTAGCCTCCAATGAGTTCCCCAATGAGGAACCATGGGAATCTGGGACTCAAAATGAGACCATAGAGATTCCATTGGACTTACTTCTGCCTTTCATGAGCTCTGATGAGTATTCTTCCTCTGAAGAGGATGAGTATGTCACTGAAGAGCAAGTTGCTAAATACCTTGGAGCAATCATGAAGCTAAATGACAAGTTATTTGGAAATGAGACTTGGGAGGATGAACCTCCTTTGCTCACCAAAGAACTGGATGACTTGTCTAGGCAGAAATTACCTCAAAAGAGACAAGACCCTGGGAAGTTTTCCATACCTTGTACCATAGGCACCATGACCTTCAAGAAGGCTCTGTGTGACTTAGGGTCAAGTGTAAACCTCATGCCTCTCTCAGTAATGGAGAAGCTAAGGATCTTTGTGGTACAAGCTGCAAAAATCTCACTAGAGATGGCAGAAAACTCAAGAAAACAAGCTTATGGACTTGTAGAGAATGTTTTGGTTAAGATTGAAGACCATTACATCCCTACTGATTTCATAGTCCTAGAGACTAGGAAATGCATGGATGAAACCATCATCCTTGGCAGACCTTTCCTAGCCACAGCAAAGGCTGTGATTGATGTTGATAGAGGTGAACTGATCATTCAAGTGAATGGAGAATCCTTTGTGTTTAAGGCTCAAGGATATCCCTCTGTCACCATGGAGAGGAAGCATGAAGAGCTTCTCTCAATTCAGAGACAAACAGAGCCCCCACAGTCAAACTCTAAGTTTGGTGTTGGGAGGCCACAACCAAACTCTAAGTTTGGTGTTGAACCCCCACATTCAAACTCTAAGTTTGGTGTTGGGAGGTTCCAACATTGCTCTGAGTATCTGTGAGGCTCCATGAGAGTCCTCTGTCAAGCTACTGACATTAAAGAAGCGCTTGTTGGGAGGCAACCCAATATTATATTTTACATATTTTCTTTTGTTATTTTATTTTATTTTGTAGGTTGATGATCATAAGAAGTCACAAAATTAATTGAAAAAGCAAAAACAGAATGAAAAACAGGAAGAAAAACAGCACACCCTGGAGGAAGATGCTGCTGGCGTTCAAACGCCAGTAAGCCTAGCAGTTGGGCGTTTAACGCCCAGTCTGGCACCATTCTGGGCGTTTAACGCCAGAAAGGGGCACCAGACTGGCGTTAAACGCCAGAAAAGGGCAAGAACCTGGCGTTAAACGCCAGGAATGGGCACCAGCCCGGCGTTTAACGCCAGCAAAGGCTCAAAACATGAATTTTGATGCCATTTGGTGCAGGGATGACTTTTCCTTGACACCACAGGATCTGTGGAGCCCACAAAACCCCACCAACCTCACCCTTCAAATTCAAACCACTTTCCCTCCCAAACCCACCCATAATGGCCGAACCTCATCTCCCCTCTCTCCTATATAAACCATTTTTAACCCCTTCATTTTCACACAACCTACACAACACTTCTCCCCCTCTTTGGCCGAATACACCACCATCTCCCTCTTCCTCATTTCTTCTTCTTCTACTCTCTTCTTTCTTCTTTTGCTCGAGGACGAGCAAACATTTTAAGTTTGGTGTGGTAAAAGCATTGCTTTTTCATTTTTCCATAACCATTATGGCATCCAAGGCCGGAGAAACCTCTAGAAAGAGGAAAGGGAAGGCAAAAGCTTCCACCTCCGAGTCATGGGAGATGGATAGATTCATCTCAAGGGTGCATCAAGACCACTTCTATGAAGTTGTGGCCTTGAAGAAGGTGATCCCCGAGGTTCCCTTTTCACTCAAAAAGGGTGAATATCCGGAGATCCGCCATGAGATCCGAAGAAGAGGTTGGGAAGTGCTTACCAACCCCATTCAACAAGTCAGAATCTTGATGGTTCAAGAGTTCTATGCCAATGCATGGATCACCAAGAACCATGATCAAAGTGTGAATCCGGATCCAAAGAATTATCTTACTATGGTTCGGGGGAAATACTTGGATTTTAGTCCGGAAAGTGTGAGGGTGGCGTTCAACTTGCCTCTGATGCAAGGAGATGAACATCCTTACACAAGAAGGGTCAACTTTGATCAAAGGTTGGACCAAGTCCTCACAATCATATGTGAAGAGGGCGCACAATGGAAGAGAGATTCAAGAGGCAAGCCGGTTCAACTGAGAAGGCATGACCTCAAACCCGTGGCTAGAGGATGGTTGGAGTTTATCCAACGCTCAATCATTCCCACTAGCAACCGGTCCGAAGTTACTTTAGACCGGGCCATCATGATCCATAGCATCATGATTGGAGAAGAAGTGGAAGTTCATGAGGTCATAGCCCAAGAACTCTACAAGGTGGCGGATAAGTCCTCTACCTTAGCAAGGTTAGCCTTTCCTCACCTCAATTGTCACCTCTGTTATTCAGTTGGAGTTGACATAGAGGGAGACATCACCATTGATGAGGATAAGCCCATTACCAAGAAAAGGATGGAGCACACAAGAGACCCCTCTCATCATGAGATCCTTGAGATGCCTCAAGGGATGCACTTTCCTCCACAAGACTATTGGGAGCAACTAAACACCTCCCTAGGAGAATTGAGTTCCAACATGGGACAACTAAGGGTGGAGCACCAAGAACACTCCATTCTCCTCCATGAAATAAGAGAAGATCAAAGAATCATGAGAGAGGAGCAACAAAGGCAAGGAAGAGACATTGAGGAGCTCAAGCACTCCATAGGACCTTCAAGAGGAAGGAAGAGCCGCCATCACTAAGGTGGACCCGTTCCTTGATTTCCTTGTTCTTTATTCTTCTGTTTTTCGAATTTTTATGCTTATGTTTATCCATGTTTGTGTCTTGTGATCATTAGTATCTTAGTGTCTATGCCTTAAAGTTATGAATGTCCTATGAATCCATCACCTTTCTTAAGAATTGTTCTTAATTGAAAAAGAAAAAGAATTGCATGAATTTTGAATTTTATAACAGTTTAATTATTTTGATGTGGTGGCAACACTTTTGTTCTCTGAATGTATGCTTGAACAGTGCATATGTCTTTTGAATTTGTGGTTCATGAATGTTGGCTCTTGAAAGAATGATGAAAAAGGAGACATGTTACTGAGGATCTGAAAAATCATAAAATGATTCTTGAAGCAAGAAAAAGCAGTGAATACAAAAAAAAAAAAGAAGAAGGAAGCAAGCGAAAAAAAAAAACCGAAAAAAAAAAGAGAAAAAGAAAGAAAAAGAAAGAAATAAAGTTGTGATCCAAGGCAATAAGAGTGTGCTTAAGAACCCTGGACACCTCTAATTGGGGACTTTAGCAAAGCTGAGTCACAATCTGAAAAGGTTCACCCAATTATGTGTCTGTGGCATGTATGTATCCGGTGGTAATACTGGAAGACAGAGTGCTTTGGGCCACAGCCAAGACTCAATAAAGTAGCTGTGTTCAAGAATCATCATACTTAACTAGGAGAATCAATAACACTATCTGGATTCTGAGTTCCTAAAGAAGCCAATCATTCTGAGTTCCAAAGGATAAAGTGAGATGCCAAAACTATTCAGAGGCAAAAAGCTAAAAGCTCCGCTCATCTAATTAATACTGATCTTCATAGATGTTTTTGGAGTTCATTGCATATTCTCTTCTTTTTATCCTATTTGATCTTCAGTTGCTTGGGGACAAGCAACAATTTAAGTTTGGTGTTGTGATGAGCGGATAATTTATACGCTTTTTGGCATTGTTTTTAGTATGTTTTTAGTATAATCTAGTTAGTTTTTAGTATATTTTTATTAGTTTTTAGTTAAAATTCACTTTTCTGGACTTTACTATGAGTTTGTGTGTTTTTCTGTGATTTCAGGTATTTTCTGGCTGAAATTGAAGGTTCTGAGCAAAAATCTGATTCAGAGACTGAAAAGGACTGCAGATGCTGTTGGATTCTGACCTCCCTGCACTCGAAGTGGATTTTCTGGAGCTACAGAAGCCCAATTGGCGCGCTCTCAACGGCGTTGGAAAGTAGACATCCTGGGCTTTCCAGCAATATATGATAGTCCATACTTTGCCCAAGATTTGATGGCCCAAACCGGCGTTCAAAGTCACCTCAAGAAATTCCAGCGTTAAACGCCGGAACTGGCACCTAATTGGGAGTTAAACGCCCAAACTGGCATAAAAGCTGGCGTTTAACTCCAAGAAGAGTCTCTACACGAAATTGCTTCATTGCTCAGCCCAAGCACACACCAAGTGGGCCCGAAAGTGGATTTTTATGTCATTTACTCATCTTTGTACACCTTAGGCTACTAGTTTTCTATAAGTAGGACCTTTTACTATTGTATTTTCATCTAGGAATCTTGGTAGCTATCTTCTAATTTTATGCTATCTTAGATCATTTGGGAGGCTAGCCATTCAGCCATGCCTAGACCTTGTTCTTATGTATTTTCAACGGTGGAGTTTCTACACACCATAGATTAAGGTGTGGAGCTCTGCTGTACCTCGAGTATTAATGCAATTACTATTGTTCTTCTATTCAATTCCGCTTGTTCTTTGTCCAAGATATCACTTGTTCTTCAACTTGATGAAGGTGATGATTGACACTCATCATCATTCTCACCTATGAACAAGGTGACTGACAACCATTCTTGTTCTACAAGCATTTGAGGCTTAGTGAATATCTCTTGGATTTCTGATTGCATGATGCATGGTTGATCGCCTGACAACCGAGTGCTCGCCTGACAAACGAGCCAGCCATTCCGTGAGATCAGAGTCTTCGTGGTATAGGCAAGAACTGATGGCGGCATTCAAGAGAATCCGGATGGTCTAACCTTGTCTGTGGTATTCTGAGTAGGATTCAATGATTGAATGACTGTGACGTGCTTCAAACTCCGAAAGGCGGGGCGTTAGTGACAGACGCAAAAGAATCACTGGATTCTATTCCGGCCGGACCGAGAACCGACAGATGATTAGCCTATGCTGTGACAGAGCATCAGGGACGTATTTTCACTGAGAGGATGGGAGGTAGCCACTGACAACGGTGAAACCCTACACAAGCTTGCCATGGAAAGGAGTAAGAAGGATTGGATGAAGACAGTAGGAAAGCAGAGAGACGGAAGGGAAGGCATCTTCATACGCTTATCTGAAGCTCTCACCAATGATATACATAAGTATCTCTATCTTTATCTTATTACTTTATTCGTTTACCACTATACCCATTTGAGTCTGCCTGACTGAGATTTACAAGGTGACCATAGCTTGCTTCATACCACCAATCTCCGTGGGATCGACCCTTACTCGCGTAAGGTTTATTACTTGGACGACCCAGTGCACTTGCTGGTTAGTTGTGCGAAGTTGTGTTTATGCCATGGTATTGAGCACCAAGTCTTTGGAGCCATTACCGGGGATTGTTTATGTTTTGAAAAGTATTGATCACAATTTCGTGCACCAGTATCTTCAGCTGAGCCAAAGTGTTTAGTTTATTAATGAGCAATGGAGGTTCTTCCTTCCAAGTCTCATTACCAAATAATTTGGCATTCAGCTTCATGATTGCTCCAAGGTACTTAGCAACTTGCTCTTCAGTAATATCTTCATCCTCTTCAGAGGAAGAACACTCATAAGAAATCATGAATGGCAAAAGTATGTTCAATGGAATCTTTATGGTCTCTGTATGAGTCTCAGATTCTCTTGGTTCCTCAAAGGGGAACTTCTTTTTGTTCAGAGGACATCCCATGAGGTTTTTCTCACTGGGAATCATGTCCTCCTTACTCTCTCCAGGTTCGGCCATGTTGGTTATGGTTATGGCCTTGCACTCTCTCTTGGGATTTTCTTCTGTATTGCTTGGGAGAGTGCTAGGAGGAGTTTTAGTAACCTTTTTACTCAGCTAACCCACTTGTGCCTCCAAATTTCTAATGGAGGATCTTGTTTCATTCATGAAACTTAGTGTGGTCTTAGATAGATCAGAGACTATGGTTGCCAAGCCAGAACGATTCTGCTCAGAGTTCTCTGTCTGTTGCTGAGAAGATGATGGGAAAGGTTAGCTATTGCCAAACCTGTTTCTCCCATCATTATTGTTATTAAAGCTTTGTTGAGGCTTCTATTGATCATTCCTTGAGAAATTTGTGTGATTCCTCCATGAAGAATTGTAGGTGTTTCCATAGGGTTCTCCTATGTAATTCACCTCTTCCATTGCAGGATTCTTAAGGTCATAAGCTTTTTCTTCAAAGGAGGCTTCTTTCGCACTGCTAGATGTAGCTTGTAATCCAGCCAGATTCTGAGAAATTACATTGACTTGCTGAGTCAATATTTTGTTCTGAGCCAATATGGCATTCAAAGTATCAATCTCAAGAACTCCTTTCTTCTAAGTTGTCCCATTGCTCACAGGATTTCTTTCAGAAGTGTATATGAACTGGTTATTTGCAACCATTTCAATGAGTTCCTGGGCTTCTGCAGGCGTTTTCTTCAGATGAATAGATCCGCCTGTAGAATGGTCTAATGACATCTTGGATAACTCAGACAGACCATCATAGAAGATTCCTATGATGCTCCATTCTGAAAGCATGTCAGAGGGACACCTTCTGATCAATTGCTTGTATCTTTCCCAAGCTTCATAGAGGGATTCACCTTCCTTTTGTTTGAAGGTTTGAACTTCCACTCTAAGCTTACTCATCTTTTAAGGTGGAAAAAATTTAGCTAAGAAGGCATTGACCAGCTTTTCCTAAGAGTTCAGGCTGTCTCTAGGTTGTGAGTTCAACCATATACTAGCTCTGTCTCTTACAGCAAAAGGAAAAAGCATAAGTCTGTAGACCTCGGGATCAACTCCATTGGTCTTAACAGTGTCACATATTTGCAAAAATTTAGCCAAGAACTGATGAGGATCTTCCAATGGAAGTCCATGAAACTTACAATTCTGTTGCATCAGAGAAACTAATTGAGGCTTAAGCTCAAAGTTGTTTGCTCCAATGGCAGGAATAGAGATGCTTCTCCCATAGAAATCGGGAGTTGGTGCAGTAAAGTCACCAAACACCTTCCTTGCATTGTTGGCATTGTTATTATTTTCGGCTGCCATGTCTTCTTCTTTTTCGAAAATTTCTGTCAGGTCCTCTCCAAAAAGTTGTGCTTTAGCTTCTCTTAGCTTCCTCTTCAGAGTCCTTTCAGGTTCAGGATCAGCTTCAACAAGAATGCCTTTATCTTTGTTCCTACTCATATGAAAGAGAAGAAAACAAAGAAAGTATGGAATCCTCTATGTCATGGTATAGAGATTCCTTGATGTGTTAGAGGAAAAGAAGAATAAAAGGAAAAGAGGTAGATAAAGAAGAATTCGAATTTATAGAGAGAGAGGGGGTCCGAATTATCAAAGGAGGATAAATGTAGTGATTAAATAGAAAGATATGGGAGAGAGAAAATTTTCAAAAATTTTTAAATAAAATAAAATTAGAGCTTAAAACAATTAGTTAATTAAAAAGAATTTAAAAAAAGTTGTTAGTGGTTTTCAAAAATTGGAGAGAGAAAAGTAGTTAAGTGGTTTTGAAAAAGATAAGAAATAGTAAGTTTTGAAAAGATAAGAAGTTAGAAAAAGATTTTGAAATTAAAATTTAAAAAGATGTGATTTAAAAAAGATATGATTGAAAAATAATTTAAAAAAAGATTTGATTTTTAAAATTGATGACTTGACTAATAAGAAATTAAAAGATATGATTCTAAAATTCAAATATTGAACCTTTCTTAATAAGAAAGTAACAAACTTGAAATTTTTTGAATCACAACATTAATTGTTAGCAAGGATTTTCGAAAATATTAAAAGAAAAATGAAAAATATTTTGAAAAAGATATGATTGATAAGAGAGGATATGAAAAAGATAAGATTTTGAAAAATTAGTTTTAAAACTTGAAAATTTGAAAAATATTTGAATTGAAAACAAAATTACCTCCCTGGTGTTATCCTGGCGTTAAACGCCCAGAATGGTATCCATTCTAGCGTTTAACATCCACTTGGCTACCTCCTTGGGCGTTAAACGCCAGAAATCCTTCCTTACTGGGCGTTTTGAATGCCCAGCTTTTTTTCTGTGATTCCTCTACTGTATGTTCTGAATCTTCAATTCTCTGTATTATTGACTTGAAAAGACATAATTTTGAAATTTTTTTAAATTTTTAATGATGAGAGAGAAAAATAACAAAATGAAATTGAACATGAAAAACTAAGATCAAAACAAGGAATGCATGCAAGAACACTTTGAATGTCAAGATAAACACCAAGAACATATTTTTTTGAAAATTTTTAAGAAAAGAAAGACATGCAAGATACCAAACTTAGAAATTTTCATACTAGAGACACTAACAATTTGAGAATGCACATGAAAAATAACACAAGACACAAAATAAGAGAATTTAAAGATCAGACAAAGAAAATCATCAAGAACAACTTGAAGATCAATGACGAACACAATGCATGAGTTTTCGAAAAATGCAGGAAAAATAAAACATGCAATTGACACCAAACTTAAAATTTGATACTAGACTCAAACAATAAACACAAAATATTTTTTTATTTTATGATTTTATACTTTTTTGTATTTTTTTTGAAAATTATTTTGAACAAGAAAATAAGAAACTCAAAATTTTTAATAAGAATTCCAGGAATCATACAATGTTAGTCTAAAGCTTCAGTCTAAAAGGATTAGACATGGTTAATCAAGCTTCAACAGGACATTACATACAACAGCAAAATTGATGGGAATCAACTAGCTCCTGTGATGATAAAAGCATCATCTGAAACTCTAGAATTCATTCTTAAAAATTCTAAAAAACAAAATAAAAAGAAAAAAAACCTAATCTAAGCAACAAGATGAACCGTCAGTTGTCCAAACTCGAACAATCCTCGACAACGGCACCAAAAACTTGGTACACAAAATCGTGAGTTCACACTTCTCTCACAACTCCGTGCAGCTGACCAGCAAGTGCACTGGGTCGTCCAAGTAATACCTTACGTGAGTAAGGTTCGATCCCACAGAGATTGTCGGCTTGAAGCAAGCTATGGTCGTCTTGTAAATCTCAGTTAGGCGGATTCAAATGGTTATGGGGTTTTGATAATTAAAAGATGAATAAGACATAAAATAAGATAGAGATACTTATGTAATTCATTGGTGAGAATTTCAGATAAGCGTATGGAGATACTTTGTTCCCTCTGGGCCTCTGCTTTCCTATTGTCTTCATCCAATCTTACATACTCCTTTCCATGGCAAGTTGTATGTTGGGGATCACCGTTGTCAATGGCTACCGTCCGTCCTCTCAGTGAAAATGGTCTGGCTACGGGTTACGTAGGGCTAATCATCTGTCGATTCTCGATCGTGTCGGAATAAGATCCATTGATCCTTTTGTGCACTGTCACTGCACCCAGCACTCGCAAGTTTGAAGCTCGTCACAGTCATCCCATCCCAGATCCTACTCGGAATACCACAGACAAGGTTTAGACTTTTCGGATCTCAAGAATGTTGCCAATTGATTCTAGCTTATACCACGAAGACTCTGATCTCATGGAATAGAAGGCCCTGTTGTCAGGAGAGGCAACCATGCGTTGTGGACCAGGAGGCCAAGAGATATGCATTCAAGCTTGTTTTCAGGTAGAACGAAAGTGGTTATCAGGCACGTGTTCATAAGTGAGAATGGTGATGAGTGTCACTGGATCATCACATTCATCATGTTGAAGTACGAATGGATATATTAGAACAAGAATAAGCTTGAGTTGAATAGAAAATAATAGTAATTGCATTAATTCATGAGGAATAGCAGAGCTCCACACATTAATCTATGATGTGTAGAAACTCAACCGTTGAAAATACAAAAGAACAAGGTCTAGACATGGCCGAATGGCCATGCCTCCCAAATAACATGAAACAATCGAAAAAGGGTTCGAAGACCTGATCCCAAGATCAAAGATGATCAAAAAGATGAAAATACAATAGTAAAAGGTCCTATTTATAGTAAACTAGTAACCTAGGGTTTACAGAAATAAGTAAATGATGCAGAAATCCACTTCTGGGGCCCACTTGGTTTGTGCTTGGGCTGAGCATTGAAGCTTTCACGTGCATAGGCTTTTCTTGGAGTTAAACACCAACTCTGGTGCCAGTTTGGGCGTTTAACTCCAGCTTTTATGCCAGTTCTGGCGTTTAACGCCAGAAAAGGGTCTCTGACTGGCATTTTGACGCCAATTTGGGCCATCAAATCACGAGCAAAGTATGGACTATTAAACATTGCTGGAAAGCCCAAGATGTCTACTTTCCAACGCAATTGAGAGCGCACCAATTGGGATTCTGTAGCTCCAGAAAATCCATTTCGAGTGTAGGGAGGTCAGAATCCAACAACATCTGCAGTCCTTTTTCAGCCTCTGAATCAGATTTTTGCTCAGGTCCCTCAATTTCAGCCAGAAAATACCTAAAATCATATAGAAACACACTAACTCATAGTAAAGTCCAGAAATGTGATTTTTGTATAAAAACTAATAATTATATACTAAAAACTAACTAAATCATACTAAAAACTACCTAAAAACAATGCCAAAAGCGTATAAATTATCCGCTCATCAACCTCCCCACACTTAAGGTTTGGCATGGTCCTCTGTGTCGTCAGGAATGAGCGTAGTGGGGTTGGGACCATCACTTTCACTGTCCGGCTCGTCTTGGCGGGCATGTGAAGTGGAATCCGTGGTATCGTTCTCTTCCGAAGGTGGGTGATTACTAGCAATGAGCTCCTTTTGGTAAGTGTATCGGCGCTTGTTGCGGCGCTCCATTTGCTCGATCCGCCAGTCCATCCTCTCAAGGATATGAAGGAGCATCTGATTGGTGGATGGTGTCTGAGGAGTGGATGATGGTGGAGCAGGAGAAGGAAGAGCGTCGAAAGACTGGCCTTCAGTCCGGCTTGCGGAAGGTACTGGAGGTCTGATATACTTTCCACTCGGGACATACTGATCACCCCTAGGAACCATGGCCTTCATATCTCTAGCCCGATAGGAAACACCCGCCGTAGATACTAAATCTGTAGCTAATGCAGGAAAGGGTAGGTTGCCCACGAACTGCACTTGTCCCTTAGCTTGCCAGATGAGTCGGGGCAAGTTGATAGGTTGCTCTGTGAGAATGCACCAGATGAGGATGGTCATGTCAGTAGTAAAGGTGGACTCGTGAGTGCTCAGAAAGATGTAGTGGGACATAATCTGTGCCCATACGCGAGCCTCCAAGGTGAGTGCTTGGGCTGAGATGCTCTTGGGTCTAGTCCGGTACGGTCCATAGATTCAGTTGCTGTTAGTTTGGGCGATGACTTCACGGACGCTGTCCCAGTCAAATTGGTACGTCTGGCGCTTTTGCTGGGCCACTTGATATGCATCCAATCCCTCTGGGCTAGGTGGAAGATCCAATACTCTCTGTATGGCACCTTCGGAGATGGGGACTTACTTTTGGCGAACATAGATAGACTGCAAGGTAGGCGAGTGAAAGTTGGAGTAGAATTTAACTACCCAAGATAAGTTGGCCTCTCACGATTACCTTCATAAGAATCTCCACTGTCTCCTTTCAATGCGAGGCTCCACAAAGTCGACGAAGTGTGTCGGAAGGATGAGGAGATGCTCATTATTGTAATCTTTTCTGCTAAGACGGGGAATATCCGCTCACAGTAACGGTTGGTGAACCGTGCGGAGTCCCGTGCGAGGAATGCCTTTTTCGCTTCATCCACTCTGATAATCCTTTTCATTCGCTTAGTAGGGGACTTGACTGTTGTGGATGGTTGATCCTTAGCTGGTGCTCTTTTAGTTCCTCTCTTTGCCGGTGTCTTGTCAGAAATCTTTTCTTTTCCTTTCTTGGTGGTCATCCCTGAGGAAGGAAGAAGGAAAAGGGATGTCAAAAATAGAGAACTAAAATCCGGATTGAAGAAAGTCCAAGTGATAATGAATGCCAAAGAAAATAAACAATGTCCTAAATGCATGGTAGCTACAACATGCACATGGGACAACAATTAAAATTAGTAAGGCATATCATAACAACTAGATGCAAGGGGGTTAAAAGCATGCAAGTAATAGGAATGAGAAGCATAGCCCAAGTATCAATAGCAAAAATAATTATGACATGTAACAAAATAATGAGCACATGAATGTTGATAATTAATGACTAATATACTCAACTTACAATGATTGCAAGGGTTGTGAAAAGAGGCATTAAAGAGTAAGAATAAAATAAACAAGAAAGTAAAATGCCATGAAAGCTTTTTCAAAAATATTTGGTATGCAATTTAAAAATAGGAAGTAAAGTAATTAATCCAAGCATATATGAGACCTAAAATAAAATGTCAATTGTCAAATCACTCCTCATAATATTCACAAGCTAAAATATAGCCAAATGAACACCCAAATAAAGCTCCAACACCAACATAAAAATTCAAAATAAAAGAATGGAACAGGAATTAAAAATAATAAAGCTAATATAAATTAAAAAGAATTAAAATAATCAAATACAAGAAAAGTAGAATGAAAAAGTAGAATAGAGGAAGAAAAGAAACCTTAAAGAGAAGTTGGAAATAGGGGAGTAATGGGAGTAAGAGTGAGAGAAGAGGAGTAAGAAGGGGAGAAGAAAAGGAAAGGAAATTGTAACTGCCGGAGTTGGGGTCTCCGGTGGTAGTCCGCTGGTGGTGGTGAGAGAAGAAAGGAGGTAAGAGGAAAGAAGTAGAAAGAATGAAGAAGAAAGATGGAAGAAGAAACGAGGAAGAATTAGGATTTGAAAAAGAAAAGGAGAGTGAAAGAAGAGATTCTAGGCGGCGTGCTGGGTTTAGTGATGCGGCGCATATGATGCGTAAGCGTCGGTCACGCGTACGCGTGACCACTGGTTGTGCTAAACGCGCAACACCAGCACCAAGGCAGCACAACTCTCGGCCAAATCACCCACTGACACCGATTTTTACCCCACGCGTACGCGTCGCCCACGCGTACGCATGGGTTGGCTTGTGCGTGAGGCACTGTTCTTGCGCAACGCCAGCGCAACTCTCTGCCTATTTTCTTATTTTCGCGCACCTGCATACGACGCATTACGCCTCATAGATGCTCACGCGTGTGTACCTTTTTTAATTTTTTTTATTTTTTTATATATAGAAAATTAAACTTAGATATGCAGAACTAGAAATGAATACTAATATAAATAAAATAAAAATAAAAAAGGAAAGATCATACCATGGCGGGTTGCCTCCCACCTAGCACTTTTGTTTAACGCCTTAAGTTGAACGGTCCACAAGCTCAGTCCTCTTCCTCTGCTGGATCTGCCAGGAGGAAGATCTCCAGCTCTTTGTTTTTCTTCATCTTCTCACCATGATATAGCTTCAACCGGTGGCCATTGACCTTGAAGAAGTTGGGGCTTGAAAGGTGACTCAGGTGGAAGACTCCATGGTTCTGCCTTTTCCACTCTATAGGGACCTTCCCATCTTGATCTCAACTTGCCTGGCATGAGTCTCAACCTTGAGTTATAGAGAAGGACTAAATCCTCAGCTCTAAACTATCTTCTCTTGATGTTCTTGTCATGCACAACCTTCACCCTCTCCTTGTAGAGTCTTGAGTTCTCATATGCTTCTAGTCGAAGGCACACCAATTCCTATAGTTACAGCTTCCTTTCAATTCCTGTAGTTGCAGCTTCCTTTCAATTCCGGCTCCTTCCAATCCCGACTTGCATTCCTTCACCACCAGTATGCCTTGTGTTCCACCTCTACCGGATGGTAACAAGCCTTTCCGTAGATGAGGCGGAATTGACTCATTCTGATGGGTGTCTTATATGCAGTCCGATAAGCCCAAAACGCATCTGCCAGTCGAGCACTCCAGTCCTTCCTGTAAGGCTTCACAATCTTCTCTAATATACGCTTGATCTCTCTATTTGACACCTCAGCTTGTCCATTGATCTGGGAATGGTAAGCTGTCGCCACCTTGTGAATGATGCCTTGTTTCTTCAGTAGACCTGTCATTCTCCTGTTACAGAAATGAGAGCCTTGATCACTCACGATTACTCGTGGTAATCCAAAGCGACAGATAAAATTATTTCGAACAAAAGAAACAACAACGTTAGCATCATCAGTACGGGTAGAAATTGCTTCCACCCATTTAGAAACATAATTAACAGCTAACAAGATGTATAAGAAACCATTAGAATTTGGAAATGGACCCATGAAGTCAATGCCCCACACATAAAAAATTTCACAGAATAGCATGAGTTGTTGGGGCATCTCATCCCTCTTGAATATATTCCCAAACCTCTGGCATTGGGGGCAAGAGTCACAAAAAATGCTAGCATCCTTAAAAAGTGTGGGCCACCAAAATCCACAGTCTAAAATTTTTCTAGCAGTTCTTTGAGGACCAAAATGTCCACCACTCTCAAAGGAGTGACAGGCCTCTAAAATTTACTAGAATTCTGATTGTGGCACACACCTTCTAATTATTTGGTCATCACCACATCTCCACAAATATAGGTCATCCCATATATAATACTTGGACTCGCTTTTGAGCTTGTCCTTTTGATGCTTAGTAAAATTAGGAGGAAAGGTACGAGTAACCAAATAATTAGCTATAGGTGCATACTAAGGAACCACCTCACATACTGCTTGCAAGCTATCAAGTGGAAAAGCATCATTGATAAGAGTGGAGTCACTTTTAATATGCTCAAGGTGACTCAAGTGGTCCGCCACTAAATTTTGGGAACCACTCTTATCTTTGATTTCTAAATCAAATTCTTGCAACAGCAATATCCAACGGATTAACCTTGGTTTAGACTCTTTCTTAGCTAACAGATATTTTAAGGCTGCATGGTCTGAATATACTACCACCTTAGTACCAAGTAAAAAAGCTCGGAATTTATCCAAGGTAAAAACAATAGCTAAAAGCTCTTTTTCAGTGGTAGTATAATTAGACTGCGCACCATCTAGAGTTTTAGAAGCATAAGCAATTATATAAGGATCCTTACCTTCACGTTAAGCCAGCGCCGCTCCTACCGTGTAGTTGGATGCGTCACACATGATTTCGAACGGCCTACTCCAGTCAGGTCCTCTCACGATAGGAGCTTGGGTCAAGTCAACCTTCAGCTTGTCGAATGCCTCCATGCAGTCTTCACTCAGCTCGAACTCTACATCCTTCTGCAGTAGACGGGATAACCACAGTACTACCTTACTGAAGTCCTTAATAAACCGCCGGTAGAAACCTGCATGACTAAGAAATAAACAGATTTCCCTCATAGAGGAGGGGTAAGGTAAACCAGAAATAATATTTATCTTTGCTGGATCTACAGATATACCAGTATTAGAGACAACATGGCCTAGAACAATACCTTGCTTTACCATAAAATGACATTTTTCAAAATTAAGTACAAGGTTTGAGCTAACACATCGTTCTAATACTCTAGCTAAACTATCCAAGCAAATATCAAACGAATTACCATAGACACTAAAGTCATCCATAAAAACTTCCATACAATTCTCAAGAAAATCCGAGAAAATACTCATCATGCACCTTTGGAATGTAGCCAGTGCATTACATAAGTCAAAAGGCATTCTCTTATATGCATACGCTCCAAAAGAACATGTAAAAGTAGTTTTCTCTTGATTATCAAAAGCTATATGGATTTGAAAATAACCTGTATAACCATCTAGAAAACAATAGTGTGATTTACCTGACAGACAATCAAGCATTTGATCGATGAAGAGCAATGGGTAGTGATCTTTGTGAGTAGACTGGTTCAAGCACCTGTAGTCAATGCACACTCTCCAGGAATTTTGTACTCTGGTAGCCATGAGTTCTCCATGCTCATTCTTCACTGTGGTGATGCCAGACTTCTTAGGAACCACCTGTACTGGGTTGACCCATTCACTATCTGAGATTGGATAGATGATGTCAGCTTCAAGCAGTCTGGTCACCTCCTTCTTCACAACTTCCAAAATGGTGGGGTTCAACCGCCTTTGAGGTTGGTGGATAGGTCTTGCTCCTTCCTCTAGAAAAATTCGGTGCTCACACACCTGAGGGCTGATACTTACTATGTCCGCCAGACTCCACCCAATAGCTTTATTATGTCTTCTCAGTACACTAAGCAGTTGCTCCTCTTGTTGGGAAGTGAGTTCCTTTGTAATTATGACTGGGAGCTTCTGGTTATCCTCAAGATAAGTGTACTTAAGGTGGGGTGGAAGCGGCTTCAACTCTATTTTCAACTCATGGCTTGGCACTTGATCATCTGGAACCACTGTAGGTAGCAAGGCATCTTCAGTATACTCGGAGGGTTTTCTCACACTCGCACCTTGCTCCATGGTCGTCTTTTCTGCTGTCTCTTGGTGAACTTCAGCCACGATCTCCTCAATAATGTCACACTAGAAGATGGAATGGTCTTCCGGTGGATGCTTCATAGTTTCATCCAGGTTGAAGCTCACTGCTCTGCCATCTATTTTAAAGGAATAGGTCCCTAAGAAGGCATCCAACTTGAATCGCGAAGTCTTCAGAAACAGCCTTCCAAGCAAGATGGACGAAGGTCTTCCAGAGTCACTAGGGGGCATCTCAAGAATGTATAAGTCGATAGGAAATGTCAGCCCCTTGATGCTCACCAGGACGTCCTCCGTAATGCCAACCACTGAAATTATGCTCTTATCTGCCAAAACAAAACGTGTTGCCTACCTTTTCAAGGGTGGGAGCCTCAAGGCATCATATACAGATAATGACATAATACTAACACATGCACCTAAATCACACATACAGTCAATAAATTGTACACCCCCTATAATGCAAGTAACCATGCATGGACCGGGATCCCCATATTTTTCAGGTATAGCATCCATTAAAGCAAAAATAGAGCTACCTAAAGGAATAGTTTCTAAATCATGTATTTTATCTTTATGCATGCATAAATCTTTTAGAAACTTAGCATATTTAGGTACTTGTTGAATAGCATCAAATAGGGAAATAGTTACCTCAACCTTTTTGAAGATCTCTACCATTTTGGGATCGAGCTCCACTTGCCTCTTGGTCCTCCTAGCAAGGTGTGGAAAAGGGATGGGGATGGCGTCTTGCACAACATCATCTTCCTTAGGCACTCCATTCCTCAGTTGAGTGACTCCTTCTTCAACCGCATCTTGTACCTCATTCTCTTCGGCATCCTCTTCTACCTCAACAACATCTTCAACTTGAACATCTTCTCTTGATCTTGGCTCTTCGGGACTCCTATCTTGCAATGTAGTTCCGGACCTTAAAGTGATGGCGTTGATTCTACCCTTGGGGTTGGGTAAAGGTTGAGAGGGAAGTGTGTAACACCCTAATTAGTCTAAGCCTTACCTTGCATCGTAAAGCAAAGGTTAATCAGAGATTACGACAGTTCTAAGCTCATACATATATATATATATATATATATATATATATATATATATATATATATATATATATATAGAAGGAATAGTATAATCTAGAAGCCCGATAAAAGATATAGCTTAAAAACCGGATTTCAAAAGCGCAAAACGTACTAACGAAGCTACTAACTTAAAGTACAAGATATAGATAAAGTATATCAAAATATAATAGTATAACATCATAAGAACCTAGCCACGGCTCACAGAGTTTAAGCCGGCTGGCCATATACAGACCATACATGAATTTAGACAGTAAAAACAGCTTATACAAGTTTTGTTCTCTCAATACAAGCCTCTAGGCAAAGTAAAATACAAAAGTGAGAGACATATACAAAATAACTCAAAAAGACTCAAGGGAAGTATCCAGATCCTCCGCTTCTGTCACCAACCAGACAACTCACCGAGGTGGGTTGCGACCTGCGTCTGAAAAACACAACAGAAATATGGTATGAGAACCGGAGGTTCTCAGTATGGTAACAGTGCCCAGTGATATAGGATATAAGACCCCGGGACGCCAAAGGCAATCCTAAGCTCCATATCCATCACAAAATTCAAACTTAAAGCATACTAAAATAGTTAAGCAAAATATAAACCTTAACATAAAAAAACTGGGTAGTCTATTGATGACAAGTCATCATATACCCATTTTTCAAGCTAATTTCACTTGTTTTGTTAGCATTTATGCACTTTCTTGCATCCTAAGTAAGTGATTTGGAGTGAAAATGCATAACTTCTCTAAATCAAGTAACCACCATGAATTTAATGTTAATCATTGAAGTTTGAGCTCATTTTAATTGAATTTTAATTGATTTATAAGCCTCTTGAATTTAGTGATACTTTGAGTGGTTGTTTGGTTTATTTTAGGTGAAGAAAAGAAAAGAAAATGAAAAGCGTGGCCTAAGAAGCGTGACGCAAGAAAAGGAAAGCGTGGCCAAAGAGGAGAGAAGCGTGCCGCATTGAGGTGGGGGAAGCAACATTGCCCTCCACAAGGGCAGAATGCCCTCTAGGAGGGCAACATTAGGTGACCAAACAAGAAAAGGCAACCTTGCCCTGCCCACTCCAAGGGCAGAGCACAAAATGGTGCCTTGGAGCCAAGAGAAGAGAACATTGCCCTGCCCTTGTGGAGGGCAGGATCGGGCTCCATGAGGAAGAAAATCAAGGTAAAAATATCAACTAAGCAAGCCACAAGGTTCGAACAAAGAACCATGAGAAAGCCAAGCTCTAAGACCCACTAGCGTGCCAAGAAATCAAAAGAAAAAGTAGCGTGTTTGCAAGCCACCAGGTTCGAACACGGGCCATGAAGATTGGGAACCTTGCCCTGCCCTTGGCGCGGGCAGGGCAGCATTTGAAATGGTGCATGGACTTGGCGCACCAAGAAGCAAAACGCGCGCACCAAATTTCCCTTGGCAGCACCAACCGCGCGCACAAACATCCCCTGGCAGCACCAAACCGTTCCTGCCCTGCCCTTGGCGCGGGCAGGGCAGCGTTTGGCATTCCTGGCGCATCACGCTCGTCCCTGGCGCACCAAATTTCTTTCTGGCAGCACCAAGCACGCGCACCCCTCAGGTTTGGCGCATCAACTTTTCTGCCCTGCCCTTGGCGCGGGCAGGGCAGCCTCATGCGCACTATTGCCGCACCAGACTCGACCAACGCGCGCACCAAATTTCTTCCTTGGCGCACCAAACTCGCGCCAGATGCACCATGGCCGCACCAAGCTTCATTTTTCTGCCCTGCCCTCCACAAGGGCAGGGCAGCCTCCTGGGAGTGAATCTAATGGGCCGAAAAATCAAATTAAATTCCCATTTTAATTCATTTCTTCACCAAATCAAAAGCCCATCCAAATCCCAAAATCCAAGAATAGAAAGTGTATAAATAGTAGTTAGTTTGATGTAATTAGGACCTTTTAGCTACCTTTACTTGAGCTTTGAATTTTTACTTACTTTCATTTTGGAGACTTTGAATTTCCATTTTCTTTGAGCTTTCTTGAGAGACTTGTCCGAGCACTAAGAGGATCAAGGGAGAATTGGTTGATCTCCTTCCTCATTTCCCTTGGGCAATTCTACTCTTCTGTTTTTGAGTTTTGGGTGTGTGAAATTGGGGAAATTCTGTCCCAATTCCCATTCAAACTCCTCTCAAATTGTTTTCTGCATAATTCAGTTTCAATTCTGTTCTTCTATTGCTTCATCTTTAATTTTTTTGTCAATTGCTTAGTTAATTCAGATCTGGGAAGGAAATTGGGTTTTAGGCTCTGCTACCTAAGCCCTTGGGATCCGGAGATCACAATTCATTGTGGGTTCTTCTGTGAACCTCTGCTACATTTCCTTTCAATTCTGTTTGAATGCTTATTGCTTCTGATTTACTTTCTGCTCAACCATTTACTGCAATTTACTTCTTCTTGTTTAGATCTTGCAATCCCATTCCTCAATTCCCTTTTATATTCAAGCCATTTACCTTTCTTGTCATTTAAGTTACTGCAATTTAAGTTTCTTGCACTTTAAGTTTCAGTCAATTACTTTCTTGCTCTCTAAGTTTTTGCACTTTTACTTTCATGTTCTTTATTTTACTGCACTTCTTCCTTCCCCCTTTTACATTTACTGTCATTTACCTTCTGTTAAACACAAATCACTCAACCAAAACTTGATTCGCTTGACTAAATCACCCACTAAACTAAAATTGCTCAATCCTTCAATCCCTGTGGGATCGACCTCACTCATGTGAGTTATTATTACTTGATGCGACCCGGTACACTTGCCGGTGAGTTTTGTGTTGGATCGTTTTCCACACATCAAGTTTTTGGCGCCGTTGCCGGGGATTGAAATAGATTGACAATGATTAAGTGAAGTGGAGGTCTAGATTAAGCATTTTTTTTTCTTTTCTGTTATTCTAACTCTCACTAACACACTAACTGTTTGAGAAATTGCCTCTATTAACTCACTAACAAAATATCTCAAATAACTGAATCTAATTTTCCAGCGTGTTGTTGTTTGGTTGCATATCACAGGAAATCAAGTCCCTACAGACAAAGAAGATCATGACATGAAGCCACCTCTCATTACACTCATCAAGAACAATTGTTCTTTTGACGGAAGTCCATCGGAAGATCCTCAGCAGCACATAACCACTTTTCTAAAGACCTGTAATGCAGTCAAAACCGATGGTTCAGATCATGACACTTATAAAATTCTGTTATTTCCCTTTTCATTGAAGGGTGAAGCTGCACAATGGTTTGAAACTTTCCCCCAAGGAAGTATCACTAGTTGGGATGATTTGGTCATCAAATTTCTGGACAAATTCACCTCATCCAAACAGATCATCCAGCTGAAAGAGGAGAAACATCTATTCACACAAGGGGACAAAGAACCACTCTTCACAGCCTGGGAAAGATACAAGAGAGCAACTGATAAAGTGGGCTTCCGAGCTTTCTATGAAGGGTTGACCCCAGAAACAAGAAAAGCAGTGGACTACTTCTCAGATGGCCTACTCAAAGCAACAACAAATGTTCAAGGAATTACAGACTTCAATGACAAAGGAACCAACAACCAACATCCATCTGAGAAACCACATAGTGCAATCTCAGAAGAAGAAGTGGCAAATATTGAAGGAGTGAATGCGTTCAAGGACCAAAACAAACAGATGCATCCTCAACCACAGCAAAACATGGAAACATCTGCTGCAGTGAATGCCAAATTTCCACCATGGAGACCCCATTCCTATCTGAGAATGAGGGAGTTTCAACATCAGGAACAAGGAAGTTTCCGCCAGGACAATTCCATGACCACAACCAATCAACATCTTCCCCCCACTAATACCACCCAAAGCCAATACCCACAACACAGACACTCCCAAACTCATCTTAACTGGAGAAGGGGTGAGTACCACAATTACAGACCAAGGGAATTCCATTATAACAACCCGAACTTCATAAATCATCAAAAATACCATTACAGCAATAACAACCATTACATGCCTCCACCACACCCACCCTTCCTACCTTCAACATGTCATCACCAACCAACCTCGCAAGACTCTCAGAGAATCACAAACTTGGAGATCCTAATGGAGAGAATGATGAAACATCAAGAAGAAACAACAAATAACCAAGAGATGTTAATGAGAGGGCTTGAGGAGCAGATAGCTCAACTAGCAAAGCACTTTGTAGAAATGGGTAAGAAGAAATCAGATATTTTCTTCAAAACCAATGAATATAAACCAACCAACAACAAAGATGCTACAAAGAAGGAAGGATGGAAAGGGATCATGGAGGACAACGAGAAAATACTGGACAAAGGAAGCACCAGCCAAGAACAATACAACAAGGAATTCTTTCAAGAGGATGCAGAGGATAGAACTAAAGAAAAGAAAAAAATCCTCACTGGAAAGTTTTCACTAGGGGATCGAGTGATGATCAATGTTCAACCCTTGAAGGTATCCCCACAGTTGTCTGAACACTACACAGTGACTAAGATCCTTTCACAAGAATGTATAGAAGTCATCAAAGAGGAAACCGGAAGGAAGTTCACAGTGAAGACAGACAAGTTAAGGCACTGTGATTTCCGACCTCCATGATAAGCAGAAATGAAGATGTCAAGCTAATGACAATAAAAGAGCGCTTGTTGGGAGGCAACCCAACCTGAGGTAGTTGTCTTTTTCATAGCTTTTCAATAAAAATGTTGAATAATTGGTATGCATTGCAAGGAGCTAAGTTTGGTGTTGCACACCAAAAGAATTTGAGGGAGAATGAAAACTTCTAAATTTGGTGTTCCACCAAAAATATCATTTAAAAACACATTCTCACTTCTTACATGATTCTAGCTCCAAGCAATCAAACATATTATTCAACTATTGAATTGTTTTCTAGCTTTAATTCCATTAACCTTTAGCAAGGATACATGGTTTCAAATATGGTTAACTTGTTGTACATCTGAGACAGTGGCAAAACAATTAAGTTTGGTGTTCACACACCAGAACAAATTCTGAAACCACACTCAGTTATGCTTACTAACCATATAATCAAGGGCTTGAGAAGCAAGCAACTTTGAGGATTATGCAGGTCAAGAGTTAATAATTGAAGACATTATGCATCTTAACTCAAAGAGGACACAACAGAAGGAAAAATCAAAGAGCTGCAACTTCAAAGGTTGTATCTGAACTTAACCCATGCTGTTGTGTGATGTTTTGAATTTGGGAACCTTTATATGTCTTGCTAAAGTGTTTATATAGTTGCAAGTGAAATTGTTTGTTGAAAATGCCAAGTTTGCATAATGCTTGTTATCCATCACTTAGTTTAAATTTTGTTTTGTTTCCCATATGCTTGAATAAAAGAGTTTGGTTTGAATTGAAAAGTAAAATATCCAATGTTGCATGAGTATGAATGGAAGTTGGTGGTGGCATATGTGTTTGATTAAATGCATGACTCATGAAATAAGTGTGGCATAATATCATTCTCATTCAATTGTGAGTTAGCTTGCTGTTATAAAAACTCCTATCAATAATGAAACAACCCTTGGTAACAAAAACAGAAAGAAAAAGGGAAAGAAAAAGCCAAAATGGCAAGAAAAACAAAGAATAAAGGTTGGACACCAATGGCTTGAACCTTAGGACAAATGCCTGTGGTGTTCTTATACTGAGATCTGCTTGGATGAGTAAATTCTAAGGGGTATTTTGAAACCCGGTCACTTAGATCAACTGATTTGGGATGGCCAATTGAAAATCCACAATAAATAGCAACTTAGATACAAAGCACTTAGTGATCCAAAGAGATGCTGGGCATCAATGATCCTAGGAAGAATTAGTGAGCTAAGTGTCTGTGGTGGAGAGATGTTGAGCAAAAGAAAAGAAAATAAAGCCAAAGGCTATGCTGCAACATTTGACACCCAACCTATAAAAGAATAATAAGCTTGTTAAGCTTTGTAAGCCAAGAAAAGTTAGCAAGGGAAAGAGTAACAAAGTGAGTCTTATAACAGCAAGTCTAGCAAACCTTTGATGCAAAATGTGTATTATGCAGCAGCAACAATAAACGAGTTGTCATTGTCTGCATAAATGCCCCATAAATTGAAGTTCTGCTATCTGCATAATAAGGATGTGTATTCTTTTCTTATTCATTTCATTTACTCTTAGTTTTGATGCTTGCTTGGGGACAAGCAAGGTTTAAGTTTGGTGTTGTGATGACAAGTCATCATATACCCATTTTTCAAGCTAATTTCACTTGTTTTGTTAGCATTTATGCACTTTCTTGCATCCTAAGTAAGTGATTTGGAGTGAAAATGCATAACTTCTCTAAATCAAGCAACCACCATGAATTTAATGTTAATCATTGAAGTTTGAGCTCATTTTAATTGAATTTTAATTGATTTATAAGCCTCTTGAATTTAGTGATACTTTGAGTGGTTGTTTGGTTTATTTTAGGTGAAGAAAAGAAAAGAAAATGAAAAGCGTGGCCTAAGAAGCGTGACGCAAGAAAAGGAAAGCTTGGCCAAAGAGGAGAGAAGCGTGCCGCATTGAGGTGGGGGAAGCAACATTGCCCTCCACAAGGGCAGAATGCCCTCTAGGAGGGCAACATTAGGTGACCAAACAAGAAAAGGCAACCTTGCCCTGCCCACTCCAAGGGCAGAGCACAAAATGGTGCCTTGGAGCCAAGAGAAGAGAACATTGCCCTGCCCTTGTGGAGGGCAGGATCGGGCTCCATGAGGAAGAAAATCAAGGTAAAAATATCAACTAAGCAAGCCACAAGGTTCGAACAAAGAACCATGAGGAAGCCAAGCTCTAAGACCCACTAGCGTGCCAAGAAATCAAAAGAAAAAGTAGCGTGTTTGCAAGCCACCAGGTTCGAACACGGGCCATGAAGATTGGGAACCTTGCCCTGCCCTTGGCGCGGGCAGGGCAGCATTTGAAATGGTGCATGGACTTGGCGCACCAAGAAGCAAAACGCGCGCACCAAATTTCCCTTGGCAGCACCAACCGCGCGCACAAACATCCCCTGGCAGCACCAAACCGTTCCTGCCCTGCCCTTGGCGCGGGCAGGGCAGCGTTTGGCATTCCTGGCGCATCACGCTCGTCCCTGGCGCACCAAATTTCTTTCTGGCAGCACCAAGCACGCGCACCCCTCAGGTTTGGCGCATCAACTTTTCTGCCCTGCCCTTGGCGCGGGCAGGGCAGCCTCATGCGCACTATTGCCGCACCAGACTCGACCAACGCGCGCACCAAATTTCTTCCTTGGCGCACCAAACTCGCGCCAGATGCACCATGGCCGCACCAAGCTTCATTTTTCTGCCCTGCCCTCCACAAGGGCAGGGCAGCCTCCTGGGAGTGAATCTAATGGGCCGAAAAATCAAATTAAATTCCCATTTTAATTCATTTCTTCACCAAATCAAAAGCCCATCCAAATCCCAAAATCCAAGAATAGAAAGTGTATAAATAGTAGTTAGTTTGATGTAATTAGGACCTTTTAGCTACCTTTACTTGAGCTTTGAATTTTTACTTACTTTCATTTTGGAGACTTTGAATTTCCATTTTCTTTGAGCTTTCTTGAGAGACTTGTCCGAGCACTAAGAGGATCAAGGGAGAATTGGTTGATCTCCTTCCTCATTTCCCTTGGGCAATTCTACTCTTCTGTTTTTGAGTTTTGGGTGTGTGAAATTGGGGAAATTCTGTCCCAATTCCCATTCAAACTCCTCTCAAATTTTTCTGCATAATTCAGTTTCAATTCTGTTCTTCTATTGCTTCATCTTTAATTTTTTTGTCAATTGCTTAGTTAATTCAGATCTGGGAAGGAAATTGGGTTTTAGGCTCTGCTACCTAAGCCCTTGGGATCCGGAGATCACAATTCATTGTGGGTTCTTCTGTGAACCTCTGCTACATTTCCTTTCAATTCTGTTTGAATGCTTATTGCTTCTGATTTACTTTCTGCTCAACCATTTACTGCAATTTACTTCTTCTTGTTTAGATCTTGCAATCCCATTCCTCAATTCCCTTTTATATTCAAGCCATTTACCTTTCTTGTCATTTAAGTTACTGCAATTTAAGTTTCTTGCACTTTAAGTTTCAGTCAATTACTTTCTTGCTCTCTAAGTTTTTGCACTTTTACTTTCATGTTCTTTATTTTACTGCACTTCTTCCTTCCCCCTTTTATATTTACTGTCATTTACCTTCTGTTAAACACAAATCACTCAACCAAAACTTGATTCGCTTGACTAAATCACCCACTAAACTAAAATTGCTCAATCCTTCAATCCCTGTGGGATCGACCTCACTCATGTGAGTTATTATTACTTGATGCGACCCGGTACACTTGCCGGTGAGTTTTGTGTTGGATCGTTTTCCACACATCAAGTTTTTGGCGCCGTTGCCGGGGATTGAAATAGATTGACAATGATTAAGTGAAGTGGAGGTCTAGATTAAGCATTGTTTGGCGCCGTTGCATATGATGAATGCCTGTCCTACTGACTGTGATATCACATTGTCGGTTCAATTTCCAACCCGACACATCTCCAAGGAGATATTGCCCTTCGGAATCATCAATGGGAACCCCCGAGATATAGTGCTCGGATCACTGTCCAGGGTTTTGCACCTGCACGCTTTATTAATCCGAATGAATGCGAGCGGGATTCTCTTGCCTCAGACCTCACATCTTAACGTAAGCGAGATTAACCACCGTCCTTACGCCACCGCCGCTACCGCAACAGGCGGGATTAACCACAGTCCTTGCCGGGGGCATAGCGTCTCATTCTTCACATAACGTCAAACCATTCTCAGTACACCCAAAACCTACTCCTCCGTTTTCTTATTTTTCCAAATAATATCCTTTAAAACCCTTAGATTCTTTCCCATGTTTTAAATATCTAAAACTAGGCCCTAGAGTCTTAAAATGGTATTATAGAAACTTACAACCTTATTGGGAAGGTAGAATAGTTAAGAACAAAGAAAAATTTGAGAAACAGGATGTGTGCGGTGGTGCTCGTAAATTGTGATCATCAACAATGGTGCCAATAGACTTGGAGCTCTCAAACATGAATCACACTTTGTCACAACTTCGCACAACTAACCAGCAAGTGCACTGGGTCGTCCAAGTAATACCTTACGTGAGTAAGGGTCGATCCCACGGAGATTGTTGGTATGAAGCAAGCTATGGTCATCTTGTAAATCTCAATTAGGCAGATTCAAATGGTTATAATGGTTTTCGAATATAAAGATAAGTAAAGCATAAAATAGAGATAGAGATACTGATGAGCGGATATTTTATACGCTTTTTTAGGGTAATTTCATGTAGATTTTAGTATGTTTTAGTTAGTTTTTAGTATAATTTTATTTATTTTTAGGCAAAATTCATATTTCTGGACTCTACTATGAGTTTGTGTGTTTTTCCGTAATTTCAGATATTTTCTGGCTGAAATTCATGGAGCTGAGCAAAAATTTGATTTAGGCTGAAAAAGGACTGCTGGTGTTATTGGATTCTGACCTCCCTGCACTCGGAATGGATTTTTTGGAGCTACAAAATTCCAATTGGCGCGCTCTCAATTGGGCTGGAAAGTAGACATCCAGCGCTTTCCAGCAATATATAATAGTCCATACTTTGCGCGAAGATAGACGATGTAAAATGGCGTTCAACGCCAGTTCCACGTTGCAGTCTGGCGTTCAGCGCCAGAAACAGGTTGCAAGTTGGAGTTCAACGCCAGAAACAGGTTACAACCTGGCGTTCAACTCCAGAAACAGCCCAGGCACGTGAGAAGCTTAAGTCTCAGCCCCAGCACATACCAAGTGGGCCCTAGAAGTGGATTTCTACACCAATTATCTTGGTTTACTCATTTTCTGTAAACCTAGGTTATTAGTTTAGTATTTAAACAACTTTTAGAGACTTATTTTGGATCTCATGACATTTTTAGATCTGAAATTTGTACCTTTTGGCAGCATGAGTCTCTAAACCCCATTGTTGGGGGTGAGGAGCTCTGCAGCGTCTCGATGAATTAATGCAATTATTTCTGTTTTCCATTCAAATATGCTTGTTCCTATCTAAGATGTTCATTCGTGCTTCACTATGAAGAAGGTGATGATCTGTGACACTCATCACCTTCCTCAATCCATGAACGTGTGTCTGACAACCACCTCTGTTCTACACCAGATTGAATGAGTATCTCTTAGATTCCTTAATCAGAATCTTCGTAGTATAAGCTAGAATTGATGGCGGCATTCATGAGAATCCGGAAAGTCTAAACCTTGTCTGTGGTATTCCGAGTAGGATTCTGGGATTGGATGATTGTGACGAGCTTCAAACTCGCGAGTGTTGGGCGTGATGACAAACGCAAAAGAATCAATGGATTCTATTCCGACATGATCGAGAACCAACAGCTGATTAGCCGTGCTGTGACAGAGCATTTGGACCATTTTCACTGAGAGGATGGGAAGTAGCCATTGACAACGGTGACACCCTACATAGAGCTTGCCATGGAAGGAACTTTGCACTTTTGCATGAGAGAAAATATTATATTACAGGAATTCAGAAGACAAAGCATCTCCAAAACTCCAACATATTTTCCATTATTGCACAACAAGTAATTATTTCACGCTCTTTTATTTTTTAGTAATTCAAACTGATAATTATAATTGATCTCCTGACTAAGAATAATAAAATAACCATAGCTTGCTTCAAGCCAACAAGCTCCGTGGGATCGACCCTTACTCACGTAAGGTATTACTTGGACGACCCAGTGCACTTGCTGGTTAGTTGTGCGGATTGCAAAAGTGTGATTGCAATTTCGTGCACCAAGTTTTTGGCGCCGTTGCTGAGGACTGTTTGAGTTTGAACAACTAAAGGTTTATTTTGTTGCTTAGATTAGGAATAGAGTATTGATGCTATAGAGTCATTAAATTTGAGTCCTTTAATTTCTCTTCAAAAAATTTTCAAAAATATTACTTTTCCTTATTAGTTTTTAATTTTTCGTGAGTTAGTGTCTTGTTCTAAGTTTGGTGTCAATTGCATATTTTATATTTTCCTTTTAAATTTTCGAATTTGTGTTCTTTGATCTTTAAGTTGTTCTTGTTTATTTTTCTTGTTTGAGTTTTAGTTTTTCTTGTTCTGTGTCTTTTCTTGTTTTTCTTGTTCTTTTTCAAAGCATTAGTCTTCCAAATATATATATACCTTTACTGCCCAATTGGCTAGAGCGTTGGTCTATGTTCTTGGTAATTGAGTATCTTCTTTTTAAAATCTTTTTCAAAAATAATTTTTCTTTGATTGAATCTTGTGCCAAACTTTAAGTTTGGTGTTTTATTGTTAATCTTTTTATAATTTTCGAAAATTTTATTGAAGTTTTCTAAAAATTTTAAGTTTGGTGTTCTTCCTTTTGTTCTTATTGTTCTTGTGAATCTTCAAAGTGTTGTTGAGTCTTCTTTGTGTTTTGATCTTAAAATTTTTAAGTTTGGTGTTCCTTGGTGTTTTCCCTCCAAAATTTTCGAAAACAAGGAGGATTAGATCTAAAAATTTTTAAGTCTTGTGTCTTTTGTGTGTTTTTCTCTTTCATCATAAAATTCAAAATTTAAAAAAAATATCTTTTCTAACTAATTTTAAGCCACAATTTCAAATTTTTTTTATATAAAAATTCAGATTTCAATTTCAAAAATATCCTAACCACTTTCTCTCTCCTCATTTTTTCGAAAGTTTTCAATAATAATAATAATAATAATAATAATAATAATTTTTATTTTTATTTTTATTTTTTTATTTCGGAAATTTATTTCTTTTTATTTATTATTTTAGTTTTTATTTTATTTTATTTTGTTATTTCAGAAATTAATTTATTTTATATAATAAAATAAATAAAATTTAAATCCACATTACCTCCTTTACTCCAACATGGACCTAAGTGGAAATGAACAGTCCAGAAGGACTCTGGGGTCATATGCTAACCCCACCACTGCTTCATATTGGAGTAGTACCTGTATACCCTCCATCAGAGTCAGTAGTTTTGAGTTGAATCCTCAGCTCATTATCATGGTGCAGCAAAGTTGCCAGTATTCTGGTCTTCCACAGGAAGAACCTACAGAGTTTCTGGCACAGTTTTTACAAATTGCTGACACAGTACATGATAAGGAGGTAGATCAGGATGTCTACAGACTATTACTGTTCCCATTTGCTGTAAAAGACCAAGCTAAGAGGTGGTTAAATAACCAACCTAAGGACAGCATAAAGACATGGAAACAGCTGTCAGAAAAATTCCTGAATCACTATTTTCCTCCAAAACGGATGACACAGCTAAGGCTGAGCATCCAAGGCTTCAAACAAGAAGATAATGAATCTCTTTATGATGCTTGGGAGAGATACAGAGAGATGCTAAGAAAATGCCCCTCTGAAATGTTTTCAAAGTGGGTGCAGTTAGACATCTTCTACTATGGGTTTACAGAAAGAGCTCAGATTTCTCTAGACCACTCAGCTGGTGGATCTATACACATGAGAAAGACAATAGAAGAAGCTAAAGAGCTCATTGATACAGTTGCCAGAAATCAGCATCTGTACCTAAGCAGTGAACCTTCCATGAAAGAAGAGGTTAAAACAGTAACTGCTAAATTGAGTCCTACAGAACAAGTTACTGAATTCAATCAGCAACTGGATTTTCTAACAAAACAGCTAGCCGAATTCAAGGAAATACTACAAGAAACAAGAATGGCTAATATGAATATAGAAGTACAGTTGAAGCAAACAGAATAGCAGTTATCAAAACAAATAACAGAAGAGTGCCAAGCAGTTCAATTAAGAAGTGGGAAAACATTAAATAGCTCACTTCAAGATAGCAGGAAGCCAAGAAATGAGCAAACTAACCAAAATCCCTCTGAGGACAGTAAGAGCCCAGAGAGGAATAATTCTGGCACTCAAACGCTAGAGAATGGGTGGAAAGCTGGCGTTGAACGCCCAAACCATGCTCAGTCCTGGCGGTCAACGCCAGAAACAAGCAAGGATTTGGCGTTGAACGCCCAAAGGGAGCACAGTTCTGGCGTTCAGACGCCAGAAACAAGTAAGGAGTTGGCGTCTAACGCCACTCCAACTTCCACCCCTGGCATTCAAATGCCAGTGGGGGATCAGACACATACAAGTACTGATAATAACCCATCTAAAAAGGCTTCTCAACCCACATCTGTAGGCAATAAACCTGCAGCAACTAAGGTTGAGGAATACAAAGCCAAAATGCCTTATCCTCAGAAACTCTGCCAAGCGAAACAGGATAAGCAATTTTCCCTCTTTGCAGACTATCTCAGGACTCTTGAAATAAAAATTCCGTTTGCAGAGGCACTTGAGCAAATACCCTCTTATGCTAAGTTCATGAAAGAGATCTTAAGTCATAAGAAGGATTGGAGGGAAAGTAAAAAAGTTTACCTAACTGAAGAATGCAGTGCAGTCATTCTGAAAAGCCTACCTGAGAAGCTCAAAGATCCCGGAAGCTTTATGATACTATGCACATTAGAGGGTACTTGTACCAAGCAAGCTCTATGTGATCTTGGGGCAAGTATCAACCTAATACCTGCATCTAATATCAAAAAGCTTGGTTTGACTAAAGAAGTCAAACCAACCCGGATATGTCTCCAACTTGCTGATGGCTCCATTAAATACCCATCAGGCGTGATTGAAGACATGATTGTCAAGGTTGGGCCATTTGCCTTTCCTACTGACTTTGTGGTGCTAGAAATGGAGGAGCACAAGAGTGCAACTCTCATTCTAGGAAGACCTTTCCTAGCAACTGGCCGAACCCTTATTGACGTTCAAAAAGGGGAAGTAACCCTGAGAGTCAATGAAGATGAGTTCAAGTTGAATGTTGTCAAAGCTATTGGTGCACGAAATTGTGATCAATACTTTTCAAAACATAAACAATCCCTAGTAATGGCTCCAAAGACTTGGTGCTCAATACCATGGCATAAACACAACTTCGCACAACTAACCAGCAAGTGCACTGGGTCGTCCAAGTAATAAACCTTACGCGAGTAAGGGTCGATCCCACGGAGATTGGTGGTATGAAGCAAGCTATGGTCACCTTGTAAATCTCAGTCAGGCAGACTCAAATGGGTATAGTGGTAAACGAATAAAGTAATAAGATAAAGATAGAGATACTTATGTATATCATTGGTGAGAGCTTCAGATAAGCGTATGAAGATGCCTTCCCTTCCGTCTCTCTGCTTTCCTACTGTCTTCATCCAATCCTTCTTACTCCTTTCCATGGCAAGCTTGTGTAGGGTTTCACCGTTGTCAGTGGCTACCTCCCATCCTCTCAGTGAAAATACGTCCCTGATGCTCTGTCACAGCGTAGGCTAATCATCTGTCGGTTCTCGGTCCGGCCGGAATAGAATCCAGTGATTCTTTTGCGTCTGTCACTAACGCCCCGCCTTTCGGAGTTTGAAGCACGTCACAGTCATTCAATCATTGAATCCTACTCAGAATACCACAGACAAGGTTAGACCTTCCGGATTCTCTTGAATGCCGCCATCAGTTCTTGCCTATACCACGAAGACTCTGATCTCACGGAATGGCTGGCTCGTTTGTCAGGCGAGCACTCGGTTGTCAGGCGATCAACCATGCATCATGCAATCAGAAATCCAAGAGATATTCACTAAGCCTCAAATGCTTGTAGAACAAGAATGGTTGTCAGTTACCTTGTTCATAGGTGAGAATGATGATGAGTGTCAATCATCACCTTCATCAAGTTGAAGAACAAGTGATATCTTGGACAAAGAACAAGCGGAATTGAATAGAAGAACAATAGTAATTGCATTAATACTCGAGGTACAGCAGAGCTCCACACCTTAATCTATGGTGTGTAGAAACTCCACCGTTGAAAATACATAAGAACAAGGTCTAGGCATGGCCGAATGGCCAGCCTCCCAAATGATCTAAGATAGCATAAAATTAGAAGATAGCTACCAAGATTCCTAGATGAAAATACAATAGTAAAAGGTCCTACTTATAGAAAACTAGTAGCCTAAGGTGTACAAAGATGAGTAAATGACATAAAAATCCACTTCCGGGCCCACTTGGTGTGTGCTTGGGCTGAGCAATGAAGCATTTTCGTGTAGAGACTCTTCTTGGAGTTAAACGCCAGCTTTTATGCCAGTTTGGGCGTTTAACTCCCAATTAGGTGCCAGTTCCGGCGTTTAACGCTGGAATTTCTTGAGGTGACTTTGAACGCCGGTTTGGGCCATCAAATCTTGGGCAAAGTATGGACTATCATATATTGCTGGAAAGCCCAGGATGTCTACTTTCCAACGCCGTTGAGATCGCGCCAATTGGGCTTCTGTAGCTCCAGAAAATCCACTTCGAGTGCAGGGAGATCAGAATCCAACAGCATCTGCAGTCCTTTTCAGTCTCTGAATCAGATTTTTGCTCAGAACCTTCAATTTCAGCCAGAAAATACCTGAAATCACAGAAAAACACACAAACTCATAGTAAAGTCCAGAAAAGTGAATTTTAACTAAAAACTAATAAAAATATACTAAAAACTAACTAGATCATACTAAAAACAATGCCAAAAAGCGTATAAATTATCCGCTCATCACAACACCAAACTTAAATTGTTGCTTGTCCCCAAGCAACTGAAGATCAAATAGGATAAAAAGAAGAGAATATGCAATGAACTCCAAAAACATCTATGAAGATCAGTATTAATTAAATGAGCGGGGCTTTTAGCTTTTTGCCTCTGAATAGTTTTCGCATCTCACTTTATCCTTTGGAACTCAGAATGATTGGCTTCTTTAGGAACTCAGAATCCAGATAGTGTTATTGATTCTCCTAGTTAAGTATGATGATTCTTGAACACAGCTACTTTATTGAGTCTTGGCTGTGGCCCAAAGCACTCTGTCTTCCAGTATTACCACCGGATACATACATGCCACAGACACATAATTGGGTGAACCTTTTCAGATTGTGACTCAGCTTTGCTAAAGTCCCCAATTAGAGGTGTCCAGGGTTCTTAAGCACACTCTTATTGCCTTGGATCACAACTTTATTTCTTTCTTTTTCTTTCTTTTTCTCTTTTTTTTTCGGTTTTTTTTTTCGCTTGCTTCCTTCTTCTTTTTTTTTTGTATTCACTGCTTTTTCTTGCTTCAAGAATCATTTTTATGATTTTTCAGATCCTCAGTAACATGTCTCCTTTTTCATCATTCTTTCAAGAGCCAACATTCATGAACCACAAATTCAAAAGACATATGCACTGTTCAAGCATACATTCAGAGAACAAAAGTGTTGCCACCACATCAAAATAATTAAACTGTTATAAAATTCAAAATTCATGCAATTCTTTTTCTTTTTCAATTAAGAACAATTCTTAAGAAAGGTGATGGATTCATAGGACATTCATAACTTTAAAGGCATAGACACTAAGATACTAATGATCACAAGACACAAACATGGATAAACATAAGCATAAAAATTCGAAAAATAGAAGAATAAAGAACAAGGAAATCAAGGAACGGGTCCACCTTAGTGATGGCGGCTCTTCCTTCCTCTTGAAGGTCCTATGGAGTGCTTGAGCTCCTCAATGTCTCTTCCTTGCCTTTGTTGCTCCTCTCTCATGATTCTTTGATCTTCTCTTATTTCATGGAGGAGAATGGAGTGTTCTTGGTGCTCCACCCTTAGTTGTCCCATGTTGGAACTCAATTCTCCTAGGGAGGTGTTTAGTTGCTCCCAATAGTCTTGTGGAGGAAAGTGCATCCCTTGAGGCATCTCAGGGATCTCATGATGAGAGGGGTCTCTTGTGTGCTCCATCCTTTTCTTGGTAATGGGCTTATCCTCATCAATGGTGATGTCTCCCTCTATGTCAACTCCAACTGAATAACAGAGGTGACAAATGAGGTGAGGAAAGGCTAACCTTGCTAAGGTAGAGGACTTATCCGCCACCTTGTAGAGTTCTTGGGCTATGACCTCATGAACTTCCACTTCTTCTCCAATCATGATGCTATGGATCATGATGGCCCGGTCTAAAGTAACTTCGGACCGGTTGCTAGTGGGAATGATTGAGCGTTGGATAAACTCCAACCATCCTCTAGCCACGGGTTTGAGGTCATGCCTTCTCAATTGAACCGGCTTGCCTCTTGAATCTCTCTTCCATTGTGCGCCCTCTTCACATATGATTGTGAGGACTTGGTCCAACCTTTGATCAAAGTTGACCCTTCTTGTGTAAGGATGTTCATCTCCTTGCATCATAGGCAAGTTGAACGCCACCCTCACACTTTCCGGACTAAAATCCAAGTATTTCCCCCGAACCATAGTAAGATAATTCTTTGGATCCGGGTTCACACTTTGATCATGGTTCTTGGTGATCCATGCATTGGCATAGAACTCTTGAACCATCAAGATTCCGACTTGTTGAATGGGGTTGGTAAGCACTTCCCAACCTCTTCTTCGGATCTCATGGCGGATCTCCGGATATTCACCCTTTTTGAGTGAAAAGGGGACCTCGGGGATCACCTTCTTCAAGGCCACAACTTCATAGAAGTGGTCTTGATGCACCCTTGAGATGAATCTATCCATCTCCCATGACTCGGAGGTGGAAGCTTTTGCCTTCCCTTTCCTCTTTCTAGAGGTTTCTCCGGCCTTGGATGCCATAATGGTTATGGAAAAACGAAAAAGCAATGCTTTTACCACACCAAACTTAAAATGTTTGCTCGTCCTCGAGCAAAAGAAGAAAGAAGAGAGTAGAAGAAGAAGAAATGATGAAGAGGGAGATGGTGGTGTATTCGGCCAAAGAGGGGGAGAAGTGTTGTGTAGGTTGTGTGAAAATGAAGGGGTTAAGAAGGGTTTATATAGGAGAGAGGGGAGATGAGGTTCGGCCATTATGGGTGGGTTTGGGAGGGAAAGTGGTTTGAATTTGAAGGGTGAGGTTGGTGGGGTTTTATGAAGGATGGATGTGAGTGGTGAAGAGAAAGATGGGATTTGATAGGTGAAGGGTTTTTGGGGAAGAGGTGTTGAGGTGATTGGTGAATGGGGGAAGAAGAGAGAGAGTGGTGGTGGGGTCCTGTGGGGTCCACAGATCCTGTGGTGTCAAGAAAAAGTCATCCCTGCACCAAATGGCATCAAAATTCACGTTTTGAGCCATTGCTGGCGTTAAACGCCGGGCTGGTGCCCATTCCTGGCGTTTAACGCCAGGTTCTTGCCCTTTTCTGGCGTTTAACGCCAGTCTGGTGCCCCTTTCTGGCGTTAAACGCCCAGAATGGTGCCAGACTGGGCGTTAAACGCCCAACTGCTAGGCTTACTGGCATTTGAACGCCAGCAGCATCTTCCTCCAGGGTGTGCTGTTTTTCTTCCTGTTTTTCATTCTGTTTTTGCTTTTTCAATTAATTTTGTGACTTCTTATGATCATCAACCTACAAAATAAAATAAAATAACAAAAGAAAATATGTAAAATATAATATTGGGTTGCCTCCCAACAAGCGCTTCTTTAATGTCAGTAGCTTGACAGAGGACTCTCATGGAGCCTCACAGATACTCAGAGCAATGTTGGAACCTCCCAACACCAAACTTAGAGTTTGAATGTGGGGGTTCAACACCAAACTTAGAGTTTGGTTGTGGCCTCCCAACACCAAACTTAGAGTTTGACTGTGGGGGCTCTGTTTGTCTCTGAATTGAGAGAAGCTCTTCATGCTTCCTCTCCATGGTGACAGAGGGATATCCTTGAGCCTTAAACACAAAGGATTCTCCATTCACTTGAATGATCAGTTTACCTCTATCAACATCAATCACAGCCTTTGCTGTGGCTAGGAAAGGTCTGCCAAGGATGATGGTTTCATCCATGCATTTCCTAGTCTCTAGGACTATGAAATCAGTAGGGATGTAATGGTCTTCAATCTTAACCAAAACATTCTCTACAAGTCCATAAGCTTGTTTTCTTGAGTTGTCTGCCATCTCTGGTGAGATTTTTGCAGCTTGTACCTCAAAGATCCTTAGCTTCTCCATTACTGAGAGAGGCATGAGGTTTACACTTGACCCTAAGTCACACAGAGCCTTCTTGAAGGTCATGGTGCCTATGGTACAAGGTATGGAAAACTTCCCAGGGTCTTGTCTCTTTTGAGGTAATTTCTGCCTAGACAAGTCATCCAGTTCTTTGGTGAGCAAAGGAGGTTCATCCTCCCAAGTCTCATTTTCAAATAACTTGTCATTTAGCTTCATGATTGCTCCAAGGTATTTAGCAACTTGCTCTTCAGTGACATACTCATCCTCTTCAGAGGAAGAATACTCATCAGAGCTCATGAAAGGCAGAAGTAAGTCCAATGGAATCTCTATGGTCTCATTTTGAGTCCCAGATTCCCATGGTTCCTCATTGGGGAACTCATTGGAGGCTAGTGCACGCCCATTGAGGTCTTCCTCAGTGGCGTTCACTTCCTCCCCTTCCTCTCCAAATTCGGCCATATTGATGGCTTTGCACTCTCCTTTTGGATTTTCTTCTGTGTTGCTTGGAAGAGTACTTGGAGGGAGTTCAGTAACTTTCTTGCTCAGCTGTCCCACTTGTCCTTCCAAATTCCTAATGGAAGACCTTGTTTCAGTCATGAAACTTTGAGTGGTTTTGATTAGATCAGAGACCATGGTTGCTAAGTCAGAGGGGTTCTGCTTAGAATTCTCTGTCTGTTGCTGAGAAGATGATGGAAAAGGCTTGCCATTGCTAAACCTGTTTCTTCCACCATTGTTGTTGTTGAAACCTTGTTGAGGTCTCTCTTGATTCTTCCATGAGAGATTTGGGTGATTTCTCCATGAAGAATTATAGGTGTTACCATAGGGTTCTCCTAGGTAATTCACCTCTTCCATTGAAGGGTTCTCAGGATCATAAGCTTCTTCCTCAGATGAAGCATCCTTAGTACTGCCAGGTGCATGTTGCATTCCAGACAGACTTTGAGAAATCAAATTGACTTGTTGAGTCAATATTTTATTTTGAGCCAAAATGGCGTTTAGAGTATCAATCTCAAGAACTCCTTTCTTCTGACTTGTCCCATTGTTCACAGGATTTCTCTCAGAAGTGTACATGAATTGGTTATTTGCAACCATTTCAATGAGCTCTTGAGCTTCTGTAGGCGTCTTCTTCAGATGAAGAGATCCTCCAGCAGAGCTATCCAAGGACATCTTAGATAGTTCAGAGAGACCATCATAGAAAATACCTATGATGCTCCATTCAGAAAGCATGTCAGAAGGACATTTTCTGATCAATTGTTTGTATCTTTCCCAAGCCTCATAGAGGGATTCTCCATCCTTCTGTCTGAAGGTTTGGACTTCCACTCTAAGCTTACTCCATCTTTGTGGTGGAAAGAACTTTGCCAAGAAGGCATTGACTAGCTTTTCCCAAGAGTCCAGGCTTTCTTTAGGTTGAGAGTCCAACCATATTCTAGCTCTGTCTCTTACAGCAAAAGGGAATAGCATCAGTCTATAGACCTCAGGGTCTACCCCATTAGTCTTGACTGTGTCACAGATTTGTAAGAATTCAGCTAAGAACTGATGAGGATCTTCCATTGGAAGTCCATGGAACTTGCAATTCTGTTGCATTAGAGAAACTAATTGAGGTTTAAGCTCAAAGTTGTTTGCTCCAATGGCAGGGATAGAGATGCTTCTCCCATAGAAGTCGGGAGTGGGTGCAGTAAAGTCACCCAGCACCTTCCGTGCATTGTTTGCATTATTGTTGTTTTCGGCTGCCATGTCTTCTTCTTCTTTGAAGAATTCGGTCAGGTCCTCTAAAGAGAGTTGTGCTTTGGCTTCTCTTAGCTTTCTCTTCAAGGTCCTTTCGGGTTCAGGGTCAGCTTCAACAAGAATGCCTTTGTCTCTGCTCCTGCTCATATGAAAGAGAAGAGAACAAGAAAATGTGGAATCCTCTATGTTACAGTATAGAGATTCCTTGAGGTGTCAGAGGAAAAGAGAAATAGAAAGAAGAAGGAGAAGAAGAATTCGAACTTTAATTAGATAAGGTTCGAATTGTGCATTGAGAAGGATTGGTACTCCATAAATAGAAGGATGTGAGAAGGAGGGAAGTAATTTTTCGAAAATTAATTAAAATATTTTGAAAACATTTTTGAAAAACACTAATTGATTTTCGAAAATAAAAGTGGAAAAGAAATCAAGTGATTTTTGAAAAAGATTTTTAAATTAGAAATCAAAAGATTTGATTGAAAACTATTTTGAAAAAGATGTGGTTAAGAAGATATGATTGGTTTTAAAAAGATGTGATTGAAAAGATATGATTTGAAAACAATTTTAAAAAGATATGATTTAAAAACAATTTTAAAAAGATATGATTTGAAAACAATTAAAAAAAAGATTTGATTTTAAAAATTAATGACTTGCCTAACAAGAAAAGATATGATTCAAACATGAAACCTTCCTCAACAGAAAAGGCAAAAAACGTTCAATCAAATCATTAATTGTTAGTAAGTATCTTTGAAAAAGGAAAGAAATTAATTTTGAAAACATTTGATTGAAAAGATATGATTTGAAAAAGATTTGATTTTGAAAAACTTTGAAAACTTGAAAAAAATTGATTTTGAAAACAAAATCTCCCCCCTAGCACCATCCTGGCGTTAAACGCCCAGAATGGTATCCATTCTGGCATTTAACGCCCAAAATGCACCCTTTTTGGGCGTTAAACGCCCAACCAGGTACCCTGGCTGGCGTTTAAACGCCAGTCTGTCTTCTTCACTGGGCATTTTCGAATGCTCAGCTTTTTCTATATAATTCCTCTGCAGTATGTTCTGAATCTTCAATTCTCTGTATTATTGACTTGAAAAGACACAAAATAAAAAATATTTTTGGATTTTTTTAATAATCAAATGCAACAAGAATCAAATAACATGCATGCAAGACACCAAACTTAGCAGTTTGTATACTATTGACACTATATGAGACACATAAACACTCAAGTCAAAAGAATTCAAAGATCAGAGTAAGAGATCATCAAGAATTACTTGAAGATCCTTAAGACACATGAATGAATGCATGCAATTGACACCAAACTTAAGATGAGACTCTAGACTCAGGCAAGAAAAAAAAAGAGAAGAAATAGAAAATACTTGATGTTTCTTGTTTCTTAAAAGAAAAATTTTTTTGGTTTTTATGATTTTGTAAATTTTTTTTGTGATTTTCGAAAATTAAGTGGAAAAAGACATCAAAATTCTCAATGAGAATTCCAGGAATCAGTGCAATGCTAGTCTAAGACTCCGGTCCAGGAATTAGACATGGCTTCACAGCCAGCCAAGCTTTCAGAGAAAGCTTCGGTCCAAAACACTAGACATGGCCAAAGGCCAGCCAAGCCTTAGCAGATCACTGCTCCAAAAGCAAGATCAACAAGCTCTTGTGATGATAAGTTGAAACCTCGGTCCAATGAAATTAGACATGGCTTTACAGCCAGCCAGATTTCAGCAAATCATCATGAAACTCTAGAATTCATCTTCAAGAATTTCGAAAAAAATAAATGCCTAATCTAAGCAACAAGATGAACCGTTAGTTGTCCATACACAAGAACAATCCCCGGCAACGGCGCCAAAAACTTGGTGCACGAAATTGTGATCAATACTTTTCAAAACATAAACAATCCCCAGTAATGGCTCCAAAGACTTGGTGCTCAATACCATGGCATAAACACAACTTCGCACAACTAACCAGCAAGTGCACTGGGTCGTCCAAGTAATAAACCTTACGCGAGTAAGGGTCGATCCCACGGAGATTGGTGGTATGAAGCAAGCTATGGTCACCTTGTAAATCTCAGTCAGGCAGACTCAAATGGGTATAGTGGTAAACGAATAAAGTAATAAGATAAAGATAGAGATACTTATGTATATCATTGGTGAGAGCTTCTGATAAGCGTATGAAGATGCCTTCCCTTCCGTCTCTCTGCTTTCCTACTGTCTTCATCCAATCCTTCTTACTCCTTTCCATGGCAAGCTTGTGTAGGGTTTCACCGTTGTCAGTGGCTACCTCCCATCCTCTCAGTGAAAATACGTCCCTGATGCTCTGTCACAGCATAGGCTAATCATCTGTCGGTTCTCGGTCCGGCCGGAATAGAATCCAGTGATTCTTTTGCGTCTGTCACTAACGCCCCGCCTTTCGGAGTTTGAAGCACGTCACAGTCATTCAATCATTGAATCCTACTCAGAATACCACAGACAAGGTTAGACCTTCCGGATTCTCTTGAATGCCGCCATCAGTTCTTGCCTATACCACGAAGACTCTGATCTCACGGAATGGCTGGCTCGTTTGTCAGGCGAGCACTCGGTTGTCAGGCGATCAACCATGCATCATGCAATCAGAAATCCAAGAGATATTCACTAAGCCTCAAATGCTTGTAGAACAAGAATGGTTGTCAGTCACCTTGTTCATAGGTGAGAATGATGATGAGTGTCAATCATCACCTTCATCAAGTTGAAGAACAGTGATATCTTGGACAAAGAACAAGCGGAATTGAATAGAAGAACAATAGTAATTGCATTAATACTCGAGGTACAGCAGAGCTCCACACCTTAATCTATGGTGTGTAGAAACTCCACCGTTGAAAATACATAAGAACAAGGTCTAGGCATGGCCGAATGGCCAGCCTCCCAAATGATCTAAGATAGCATAAAATTAGAAGATAGCTACCAAGATTCCTAGATGAAAATACAATAGTAAAAGGTCCTACTTATAGAAAACTAGTAGCCTAAGGTGTACAAAGATGAGTAAATGACATAAAAATCCACTTCCGGGCCCACTTGGTGTGTGCTTGGGCTGAGCAATGAAGCATTTTCGTGTAGAGACTCTTCTTGGAGTTAAACGCCAGCTTTTATGCCAGTTTGGGCGTTTAACTCCCAATAGTGCCAGTTCCGGCGTTTAACGCTGGAATTTCTTGAGGTGACTTTGAACGCCGGTTTGGGCCATCAAATCTTGGGCAAAGTAGGACTATCATATATTGCTGGAAAGCCCAGGATGTCTACTTTCCAACGCCGTTGAGAGCGCGCCAATTGGGCTTCTGTAGCTCCAGAAAATCCACTTCGAGTGCAGGGAGGTCAGAATCCAACAGCATCTGCAGTCCTTTTCAGTCTCTGAATCAGATTTTTGCTCAGAACCTTCAATTTCAGCCAGAAAATACCTGAAATCACAGAAAAACACACAAACTCATAGTAAAGTCCAGAAAAGTGAATTTTAACTAAAAACTAATAAAAATATACTAAAAACTAACTAGATCATACTAAAAACATACTAAAAACAATGCCAAAAAGCGTATAAATTATCCGCTCATCAGCTATGCAGCATCCAGACACTCCAAATGACTGCATGAGCATTGATATTATTGACTCTCTGGTAAAAAAGATCATCATGACTGAGAGTCTCAAATCAGAACTGGAAGATATCTTTAAAGATGTTCAGCCTGATCTGGAGGAATCAGAGAGAATAATAGAACCTCTGAAAATCCCTCAGGAAAAAGAGAAACCTCCTAAACCCGAGCTCAAACCATTACCACCATCCTTGAAATATGCATTTCTGGGTGAAGGTGATACCTTTCCTGTAATCATAAGCTCTACCTTAGAGCCACAGGAAGAGGAAGCACTAATTCAAGTGCTAAAGACACACAAGACAGCTCTTGGGTGATCCATCAGTGATCTTAAGGGCATTAGCCCCGCCAGATGCATAACCATAGCTTGCTTCAAGCCAACAATCTCCGTGGGATCGACCTTTACTCACGTAAGGTATTACTTGGACGACCCAGTGCACTTGCTGGTTAGTTGTGTGGATTGCAAAAGTGTGATTGCAATTTCGTGCACCAAGTTTTTGGCGCCGTTGCCGGGGACTGTTTGAGTTTGAACAACTAAAGGTTTATTTTGTTGCTTAGATTAGGAATAGAGTATTGATGCTATAGAGTCATTAAATTTGAGTCCTTTAATTTCTCTTCAAAAATTTTTCAAAAATATTACTTTTCCTTATTAATTTTTAATTTTTCGTGAGTTAGTGTCTTGTTCTAAGTTTGGTGTCAATTGCATATTTTATATTTTCCTTTTAAATTTTTGAATTTGTGTTCTTTAATCTTTAAGTTGTTCTTGTTTATTTTTCTTGTTTGATTTTTAGTTTTTCTTGTTCTGTGTCTTTTCTTGTTTTTCTTGTTCTTTTCCAAAGCATTAGTCTTCCAAATATATATATATATATTCCTCTTCAAAACAAGTGTGACCTTTACTGCCCAATTGGCTAGAGCGTTGGTCTATGTTCTTGGTAATTGGGTATCTTCTTTTTAAAATCTTTTTCAAAAATAATTTTTCTTTGATTGAATCTTGTGCCAAACTTTAAGTTTGGTGTTTTATTGTTAATCTTTTTATAATTTTCGAAAATTTTATTGAAGTTTTCTAAAAATTTTAAGTTTGGTGTTCTTCCTTTTGTTCTTATTGTTCTTGTGAATCTTCAAAGTGTTGTTGAGTCTTCTTTGTGTTTTGATCTTAAAATTTTTAAGTTTGGTGTTCCTTGGTGTTTTCCCTCCAAAATTTTCGAAAACAAGGAGGATTAGATCTAAAAATTTTAAGTCTTGTGTCTTTTGTGTTTTTTCTCTTTCATCATAAAATTCAAAATTCAAAAAAATATATATATTTTCTAACTATTTTTAAGCCACAATTTTGAATTTTTTTATATAAAAATTCAGATTTTAATTTCAAAAATATCCTAACCACTTTCTCTCTCCTCATTTTTTCGAAAGTTTTCAAAAAAAATAATAATAATAATTTCAAATTTTTATTTTTATTTTTTTTTTATTTCAAAAATTTATTTCTTTTTATTTATTATTTTAGTTTTTATTTTATTTTATTTTGTTATTTCAGAAATTAATTTTTTTTATATAATAAAATAAATAAAATTTAAATCCACATTACCTCCTTTACTCCAACATGGACCTAAGTGGAAATGAACAGTCCAGAAGGACTCCGGGGTCATATGCTAACCCCACTACTGCTTCATATGGGAGTAGTATCTGTATACCCTCCATCAGAGTCAGTAGTTTTAAGTTAAATCCTCAGCTCATCATCATGGTACAGCAAAGTTGCTAGTATTCTATTTTTCCACAGGAAAAACCTACAGAGTTTCTGGCACAGTTTTTACAAATTGTAGACACAGTACATGATAAGGAGGTAGATCAGGATGTCTACAGACTATTACTATTCTCATTTGCTGTAAAAGACCAAGCTAAGAGGTGGTTAAATAACCAACCTAAGGACAGTAAAAAGACATGGAAACAGCTGTTAGAAAAATTCCTGAATCACTATTTTCCTCCAAAATGGATGACACAGCTAAGGCTGAGCATCCAAGGCTTCAAAAAAGAAGATAATGAATCTCTTTATGATGCTTGGGAGAGATACAGAGAGATGCTAAGAAAATGCCCCTCTGAAATGTTTTCAGAGTGGGTGCAGTTAGACATCTTCTACTATGGGCTTACAAAAAGAGCTCAGATTTCTCTGGACCACTCAGCTGGTGGATCTATACACATGAGAAAGATAATAGAAGAAGCTCAAGAGGTCATTGATACAGTTGCCAGAAATCAGCATCTGTACCTAAGCAGTGAACCTTCCATGAAAGAAGAGGTTAAAACAGTAACTGCTGAATTGAGTCCTACAGAACAAGTTACTGAATTCAATCAGCAACTGGATTTTCTAACAAAACAGCTAGCCGAATTCAAGGAAATACTACAAGAAACAAGAATGGCTAATATGAATATGAAAGTACAGTTGAAGCAAACAGAATAGCAGTTATCAAAACAAATAACAGAAGAGTGCCAAGCAGTTCAATTAAGAAGTGGGAAAACATTAAATAGCTCACTTCAAGATAGCAGGAAGCCAAGAAATGAGAAAACTAACCAAAATCCCTCTGAGGACAGTAAGAGCCCAGAGAGGAATAATTCTGGCACTCAAACGCCAGAGAATGGGTGGAAAGCTGGCGTTGAACGCCCAAACCATGCTCAGTCCTGGCGGTCAACGCCAGAAACAAGCAAGGATTTGGCGTTGAACGCCCAAAGGGAGCACAGTTCTGGCGTTCAGACGCCAGAAATAAGTAAGGAGTTGGCGTCTAACGCCACTCCAACTTCCACCCCTGGCATTCAAATGCCAGTGGGGGATCAGACACATACAAGTACTGATAATAACCCATCTAAAAAGGCTTCTCAACCCACATCTGTAGGCAATAAACCTGCAGCAACTAAGGTTGAGGAATACAAAGCCAAAATGCCTTATCCTCAGAAACTCCGCCAAGCGGAACAGGATAAGCAATTTGCCCGCTTTGCAAACTATCTCAGGACTCTTGAAATAAAGATTTTGTTTTCAGAGGCACTTGAGCAAATACCCTCTTATGCTAAGTTCATGAAAGAGATCTTAAGTCATAAGAAGGATTGGAGGGAAACTGAAAAAGTTTACCTCACTGAAGAATGCAGTGCAGTCATTCTGAAAAGCTTACCTGAGAAGCTCAAAGATCCCGGAAGCTTTATGATACCATGCACATTAGAGAGTACTTGTACCAAGCAAGCTCTATGTGATCTTGGGGCAAGTATCAACCTAATACCTGCATCTAATATCAAAAAGCTTGGTTTGACTGAAGAAGTCAAACCAACCCAGATATGTCTCCAACTTGCTGATGGCTCAATTAAATACCCATCAGGCATGATTGAAGACATGATTGTCAAGGTTGGGCCATTTGCCTTTCCTACTGACTTTGTGGTGCTGGAAATAGAGGAGCACAAGAGTGCAACTCTCATTCTAGGAAGACCTTTCCTAGCAACTGACCGAACCCTTATTGACGTCTAAAAAGGGGAAGTAACCCTGAGAGTCAATGAAGATGAGTTCAAGTTGAATGTTGTCAAAGCTATGTGGTGCACGAAATTGCAATCACACTTTTGCAATCCCGCACAACTAACCAGCAAGTGCACTGGGTCGTCCAAGTAATACCTTACGTGAGTAAGGGTCGATCCCACGGAGATTGTCGGCTTGAAGCAAGCTATGGTATCTTGTAAATCTTAGTCAGGATATCAGAAATTATCAGGATTGATTGTGAAAAGCAAAAGAACATGAAATAAGTACTTGTTCTGCAGTAATGGAGAATAGGTTGAGGTTTTGGAGATGCTCCATCTTCTGAATCTCTGCTTTCCTACTGTCTTCTTCATCAAACACGCAAGGCTCCTTCCATGGCAAGCTGTATGTAGGGTTTCACTGTTGTCAGTGGCTACCTCCCATCCTCTCAGTGAAAACGTTCCTATGCTCTGTCACAGCATGGCTAATCATCTGTCGGTTCTCGGTCAGGCCGGAATAGAATCCATTGATTCTTTTGCGTCTGTCACTAACGCCCCGCCTGCTAGGAGTTTGAAGCACGTCACAGTCATTCAGTCATTGAATCCTACTCAGAATACCACAGACAAGGTTTAGACCTTCCGGATTCTCTTGAATGCCGCCATCAGTTCTAGCTTATACCACGAAGATTCTGGTTAAGGAATCCAAGAGATATCTACTCAATCTAAAGTAGAACAGGGGTGGTTGTCAGGCACATGTTCATAGTTGAGAATGATGATGAGTGTCACGGATCATCACATTCATCCGGGTTAAGAGCAAGTGATATCTTAGAATGGAAGCAAGCATGATTGAATAAGAAACAGTAGTAATTGCATTAATCCATCAAGACACAGCAGAGCTCCTCACCCCCAACCATGGGGTTTAGAGACTCATGCCGTGGAAGGTACACAAAGAAACGTGTAAAGTGTCATGAGGTTCAGATACAATGTCAAAAGATCCTATTAAAAGTAGACTAGTAACCTAGGGTGTACAGAAATGAGTAAATGACGTAAAAATCCACTTCTGGGTCCACTTGGTGTGTGCTTGGGCTGAGCAGTGAAGCATTTTCGTGTAGAGACCTTTTCTGGAGTTAAACGCCAGCTTTCATGCCAGTTTGGGCGTTTAACTCCAAGTTTTATGCCAGTTCCAGCGTTAAACGCTGGAATTCCTGAGGCTGATTTGCCACGCCGGTTTGGGCCATCAAATCTTGGGCAAAGTATGGACTATCATATATTGCGGGAAAGCCCAGGATGTCTACTTTCCAACGCCGTTGAGAGCGCGCCAATTGGGCTTCTGTAGCTCCAGAAAATCCACTTCGAGTGCAGGGAGGTCAGAATCCAACAGCATCTGCAGTCCTTTTCAGTCTCTGAATCAGATTTTTGCTCAGAACCTTCAATTTCAGTCAGAGAATACCTGAAATCACAGAAAAACACACAAACTCATAGTAAAGTCCAGAAAAGTGAATTTTAACTAAAAACTACTAAAAATATACTAAAAACTAACTAAAAGATACTAAAAACATACTAAAAACAATGCCAAAAAGGGTACAAATTATCCGCTCATCACAACACCAAACTTAAATTGTTGCTTGTCCCCAAGCAACTGAAAATCAAAATAGAATAAAAAGAAGAGAATATACTATAGACTCCAAAATATCAAAGAAACATAGTTCCAATTAGATGAGCGGGACTAGTAGCTTTTTGCCTCCGAACAGTTTTGGCATCTCACTCTATCCTTTGAAGTCCAGAATGATTGGCATCTATGAGAACTCAGAACTCAGATAGTGTTATTGATTCTCCTAGTTAAGTATAATGATTCTTGAACATAGCTAGTGTATGAGTCTTGGCTGTGGCCCAAAGCACTCTGTCTTCCAGTATTACCACCGGATACATACATGCCACAGACACATAATTGGGTGAACCTTTTTAGATTGTGACTCAGCTTTGCTAGAGTCCCCAATTAGAGGTGTCCAAGGTTCTTAAGCACACTCTTTTTGCCTTGGTTCACAACTTTATTTCTTTCTTTTTCTTTCTTTTTCTCTTTTTTTTTTCGAATTTTTTTTTTTTTGCTTCAAGAATCAATTTGATGATTTTTCAGATCCTCAATAACAGTTCTCTTTCTCCTCATTCTTTCAAGAGCCAACAATTTTAACATTCTCAAAACAACAAATTCAAAAGACATATGCACTGTTCAAGCATTCATTCAGAAAACAAAAAGTGTTGTCACCACATCAAACTAATTCAACTAGTTTCAAGGATAAATTTCGAAATCCTGTACTTCTTGTTCTTTTGTGATTAAGGCATTTTTCATTTAAGAGAGGTGATGGATTCATAGGACATGCATAACTTTAAGGCATAAACTTCAAATTTTATTAATTATGAATTAAGAACAAGACTCAGAAAATAAATATAAGATGAAACTAGAAATAGGAAACAAAACAAAAAAAACGCAAAACATAGGCTCCTAATGATAGTGGTTTTCACAGAGTTAGGGCTCAACAACCTTGATTTTGAGAAGTGGATGCTCCCTCAGCTTGAGAGGAGAGCTTTTGGCGTTTCATCTCTTGGAGTTCACGCCCCTGCTTCTCTTGTTCCTTCAGCAATTTGCAGAGCATGCAGTTCTGATTCTGCTGTTCTTCCTTAAGTTGCTCCATAGTCTCTTGCAACTTGGTGATAGATGCTTCTAGGCTGGCCCAGTAGCCAATTTCAGGAAATTCAGGGAGGAACTCCTGCGCCCTCCTTTTGATAGAGTTGTCTTGCACTTGTCCTTCCATTGACTTCTTGGTGATTGGGTGTTCAATGGGTATGAATTCATCTACTCCCATTTTTACCCCAGCCTCTTTACAGAGCAAGGAGATCAAGCTTGGGTAAGCCAGTTTGGCTTCAGTGGAATTCTTATTTGCAATTGTGTAGATCTCACAAGCAATCACATGATGAACCTCCACTTCTTTTCCAAGCATAATGCAATGAATCATCACTGCTCTCTTGATAGTTACCTCAGAACGGTTGCTAGTGGGCAGTATGGAACGCCCAATAAAGTCTAGCCAACCTCTTGCAATTGGTTTGAGGTCTCCCCTCTTGAGTTGGTTTGGGACACCCTTAGAATTGGTTATCCACTTAGTTCCAGGGAGGCATATGTCCTCTAGAACTTGATCCAACCCTTTGTCTGCTCTCACCATTCTCCTATTAAAGGAGTCAGGATCATCTTGCAGTTGAGGCAACTTGAAGATTTCTCTTATTTTGTCCAGATGGAAGTACATAACTTTCCCTCTGACCATGGTTCTGTAGGTATGGTAAGCGGTTCCAGTCATTCTCTGCTTATCTGTTAGCCACAGATTTGAGTAGAATTCCTGAACCATGTTCCTTCCAACCTTTGTCTCAGGATTGGTTAGAACTTCCCATCCTCTGTTTCGAATTTGCTCTTGGATCCCCGGATATTCATCTTTTTTCAGATCAAATTTTACTTCCGGGATCACTGACCTCAGACCCATTGTTTTGTGATAATGGTCTTCATGTTCTTTGGTTAAGAACTTCTCTTGATTCCAAAGATTCTTTGGATTATTCTCTTTCTTGCCTCTTAAATTGGTTTGTTTTCCCTTAGGAGCCATGATATTGATGAATCTTGGCTTAGTGATCACGGAAAAGCACACCAAACTTAGAGGTTTGCTTGTCCCCAAGCAAAAGAAAGGAAAGAAGAGAGAGAGAGGAGCAAATTCGAATGGTGTGGGCAATGAGGGGCCAAACGTGTTCTTATAAGGGGGGAGGAAGGAGATTTTGAAAAAAAATAAGAAGAGATTTGAGAAGATATGGAGAGAATTTGAAAAAAAGGGTGAGTTTTTGAAGAAGATTTGGGATTAATTTGAGATAGATTTGAAGAATGGTTTTGATTTGTGAAGATTTGAGAGTGAATGATGAAAGGTTGAAGTGCATTTATGTAGAAGAGTATGGGTAATAAAAGGAAGGTTTGAAAAAATTTGAGTTGAAAACGAAATTGTGGTCCCCCCCACCTTTCTGGCGTTAAACGCTCAGAATGGCACCCATTCTGGCGTTTAACGCCCATTTGATGCCCCTTTTGGGCGTTTAACGCCCAGCCAGGTACCCTGGCTGGCGTTAAACGCCAGAAAGCCTTTATCACTGGGCGTTTTTCTAAACGCCCAGGATTCTGCACACCTGGCGTTAAATGCCCAGAATGGTACCCATTCTGGCGTTTAACGCCCAAAATGGCACCATTCCTGGCGTTAAACGCCCAGAATGGTACCCATTCTGGCGTTTAACGCCCAAAATGCCCCTTACTGGCGTTTTTTCGCCAGTAAGCTCTTTTTCTCTGCTTTTTGAGCTGAATCCTTTTGTAACTCTGTGAATTCCTTCATTTTTGATACTTGCCTCTGTAAAAACAAATCATATAGCCTCCTAATGACTGGGTTGCCTCCCAGCAAGCGCTTCTTTACTGTCTTTAGCTGGACCTTTACTGAGACTCACTCAAGTCTTAGTTTTGAGCATTCCTGCTCAAAATTGCTTTCAAGATAATGCTTGATTCTCTGTCCATTAACAATGAACTTTTTGTCAGAATCAATATCCTGAAGCTCAACATATCCATATTGTGACACTCCTGTGATCACATACGGACCCCTCCATCGGGATTTGAGTTTTCCTGGAAACAATTTGAGCCTGGAGTTGAAGAGCAGAACTTTTTGTCCTGGCTCAAAGACTCTGGTTGACAACTTCTTGTCATGCCACTTCTTTGCCTTTTCCTTATAAATTTTTGCATTTTCAAAGGCATTGAGTCTGAACTCCTCTAGCTCATTTAACTGGAGCAATCTTTTTTCACCAGCTAACTGAGCATCCATGTTTAGGAATCTGGTTGCCCAGTAGGCTTTATGTTCCAGTTCCACGGGCAAATGACAGGCCTTCCCATACACCAGTTGGTACGGAGAGGTTCCTATAGGAGTCTTGAATGCTGTTCTGTATGCCCACAGAGCATCATCCAAGCTCTTTGCCCAATCCTTTCTTCGGGCTATCACAGTCCGTTCTAGGATTCTTTTTAGCTCTCTGTTAGAGACTTCAGCTTGCCCATTTGTCTGTGGATGATACGGAGTTGCCACTTTATGGCTGATTCCATATCTAACCATAGCAGAGTATAGCTGTCTATTGCAGAAATGAGTGCCCCCATCACTGATTAGTACTCTGGGAACACCAAACCTGCTGAAGATGTGTTTCTGGAGGAATTTCAGCACGGTCTTGGTATCATTAGTAGGTGTAGCAATTGCTTCTACCCACTTAGATACATAATCCACTGCCACCAGAATGTAAGTGTTTGAGTATGATGGTGGGAACAGACCCATGAAGTCAATTCCCCATACATCAAACAATTCTATCTCTAATATCCCTTGTTGAGGCATGGCATATCCGTGAGGCAAGTTACCAGCTCTTTGGCAACTGTCACAGTTACGCACAAACTCTCGGGAATCTTTATAGAGAGTAGGCCAGTAGAAGCCACATTGGAGGACTTTAGTGGCTGTTCGCTCACTTCCAAAATGTCCTCCATACTGTGATCCATGGCAGTGCCATAGGATCTTTTGTGCTTCTTCTCTGGGTACACATCTGCGGATTACTCCGTCTGCACATCTCTTAAAGAGATATGGTTCATCCCAGAGGTAGTACTTGGCATCTGAAATTAATTTCTTTCTTTGCACTTTGCTGTACTCCTGGGGTATGAACCTCACAGCTTTATAGTTTGCAATATCTGCAAACCAAGGAGCTTCCTGAATGGCAAAGAGTTGCTCATCTGGGAAAGTCTCAGAGATCTCAGTAGAAGGGAGGGACGCCCCAACTACTGGTTCTATTCGGGACAGATGATCAGCTACTTGGTTCTCTGTCCCTTTCTGTCTCTTATTTCTATATCAAACTCTTGCAGAAGCAACACCCATCTTATTAGCCTGGGTTTTGAATCCTGCTTTGTGAGTAAGTATTTAAGAGCAGCATGGTCAGTGTACACAATCACCTTGGATCCTACTAGGTAAGATCTAAACTTGTCAATGGCATAAACCACTGCAAGTAATTCTTTTTCTGTGGTTGTGTAATTCTTCTGTGCATCATTTAGAACACGGCTAGCATAATAAATGACGTGCAGAAGTTTGTTATGCCTCTGTCCCAACACTGCACCAATGGCATGATCACTGGCATCACACATTAATTCAAATGGCAATGTCCAATCTGGTGCAGAGATGACTGGTGCTGTGACCAACTTAGCTTTCAGGGTCTCAAACGCCTGCTGACACTGTGTGTCAAACACAAATGGTGTGTCAGCAGCTAGCAGGTTACTCAGAGGTTTTGCAATTTTCGAAAAATCCTTTATAAACCTTCTGTAAAATCCTGCATGCCCTAGAAAGCTTCTGATTGCCTTAACATTGGCAGGTGGTGGTAATTTTTCAATTACCTCTACCTTTGCCTTATCCACCTCTATTCCCTTGTTTGAAATTTTGTGCCCAAGGACAATTCCTTCAGTCACCATAAAGTGACATTTCTCCCAGTTTAAAACCAGGTTAGTCTCTTGGCACCTTTTCAGGACAAGTGATAGGTGGTTAAGACAGGAGCTGAATGAGTCTCCATATACTGAGAAGTCATCCATGAAGACTTCCAGGAATTTTTCCACCATATCAGAGAAGATGGATAACATGCATCTCTGAAAGGTTGCAGGAGCATTACACAGACCAAAAGGCATCCTCCTGTAGGCAAACACGCCTGAAGGGCAAGTAAATGCTGTTTTCTCTTGGTCCTGAGGATCTACTGCAATTTGGTTGTAACCTGAATAGCCATCCAAAAAGCAGTAATAATCATGACCAGCTAGTCTTTCTAGCATTTGGTCTATGAATGGTAAAGGAAAATGATCCTTTCTGGTGGCTGTATTGAGCCTTCTGTAGTCAATACACATACGCCACCCTGTGACTGTTCTTGTAGGAACTAGTTCATTTTTTTCATTATGAACCACTGTCATGCCTCCCTTTTTGGGGACAACTTGGACAGGGCTCACCCAGGGGCTATCAGAAATAGGATAAATAATCCCAGCCTCCAGTAATTTAGTGACCTCTTTCTGCACCACCTCCTTCATGGCTGGATTTAGCCTCCTCTGTGGTTGGACCACTGGTTTGGCATTATCCTCCAACAGGATCTTGTGCATGCATCTAGCTGGGCTAATGCCCTTAAGATCACTTATGGACCACCCAAGAGCTGTCTTGTGTGTCCTTAGCACTTGAATCAGTGCTTCCTCTTCCTGTGGATTTAAAGCAGAGCTTATAATCACTGGAAAAGTTTCACCCTCTCCCAGAAATGCATATTTCAGGGATGGTGGTAGTGGTTTGAGTTCAGGTTTGGGAGGTTTATCCTCCTCCTGAGAAATTTTCGAAAATTCCTTTGTTTCCTGTGGTTCTTCTTGATCAGGTTGAACATCCTTGAAGATGTCTTCAAGCTCTGATTCTAGGTTTCCAGCCATATTGATCTCTTCTACCAGAGAGTCAATAATGTCAGCGCCCATGCAGTCATTTGGTGTGTCTGGATGCTGCATAGCTTTTACAGCATTCAACTTAAACTCATCCTCATTGACTCTCAGGGTTACTTCCCCTCTTTGTACATCAATGAGAGTTCGTCCAGTTGCTAGGAAAGGTCTTCCTAGAATGAGAGTTGCACTCTTGTGCTCCTCCATTTCCAGCACCACAAAGTCAGTTGGAAAGGCAAAGGGCCCAACCTTGACAATCATGTCCTCTATTATGCCTGATGGGTGTTTAATGGAACCATCAGCAAGTTGGAGGCATATCCTAGTTGGTTTGACTTCTCCAGTCAACCCAAGCTTTCTGATAGTGGATGCAGGTATTAGATTGATGCTTGCTCCAAGATCACATAGGGCTGTCTTGGTGCAAGCGCCCTCTAATGTGCATGGTATCATAAAGCTTCCAGGATCTTGAAGCTTTTCTGGTAAGCTTTTCAGAATGACTGCACTGCATTCTTCAGTGAGAAACACTTTTTCAGTTTCTCTCCAATCCTTCTTATGACTTAAGATCTCTTTCATGAACTTAGCATAGGAAGGTATTTGCTCAAGTGCCTCTGCAAACGGAATCTTTATTTCAAGAGTCCTTAGATAGTCTGCAAAGCGGGCAAATTGCTTATCCTGTTCCGCTTTGCGGAGTTTCTGAGGATAAGGCATCTTGGCTTGATATTCTTCAACCTTAGATGCTGCAGGTTTATTTCTTACAGAAGTGGTTGAAGATGCCTTGTTAGAGGGATTACTGTCAGCACTCTCAGGTGTCTGATCTCCCCTTGGCGTCTGAACGCCAGGATTGGGTGGAAAATGGGCGTTTAACGCCAACTTTTCCCCCTTTTCTGGCGTTTGAACGCCAGAACTGGGCAAGGAATGGGCGTTTAACGCCAGCTTTCCTTCCCTTTCTGGCGTTTGAACGCCAATAACATTCCTCTCTGGGCTCTTACTGTCCTCAGAGGGATTTTGAACATTGGTTTGGTTATCCTCTGTCAATTGTTCCTTGTTTGGCTTTTTGCTCTTTTGAGCAGTGGTATTCAGTGTTCTCCCACTCCTCAGTTGAACTGCTTGACATTCTTCTGTTATCTATTTAGATATTTGCTGTTTTGCTTGATTCAACTGCAGTTCTATGTTCTTGTTAGCAACCTTAGTATCATGGAGCATTTCTCTAAATTCTGCTAACTGTTTTGTCATCAGGAGCAATTGTTGATTAAGCTCATTCATCTGTTCTTGAGGATTAGGTTTAGTGACTAATGCCATGACTTCCTCTTTTGGAACGAACTCATTGCTAGAATATAAGTATTGGTTTCTAGCAACAGTGTCTATAAGCTCTTGAGCTTCTTCAATTGTCTTCCTCATGTGTATAGATCCACCAGCTGAGTGGTCTAAAGACATCTGAGCTTTTTCTGTGAGCCCATAGTAGAAGATGTCTAACTGTACCCACTCTGAAAACATTTCAGAGGGGCATTTTCTAAGCATACCTCTATACCTCTCCCAGGCATTATAAAGGGATTCATTATCCTCTTGTTTAAGGCCTTGGATGTCCAACCTTAGCTGTGTCATCCTCTTTGGAGGGTAAAAATGATTCAGGAATTTGTCTGACAACTGTTTCCATGTCTTTATGCTTGCTGTAGGTTGGTTATTCAACCACCTTTTAGCTTGATCTTTTACAGCAAATGGAAACAGTAATAGTCTGTAGACATCCTGATCTACCTCTTTATCATGTACTGTGTCAGCAATTTGTAAGAACTGTGCCAGAAACTCAGTAGGTTCTTCTTGTGGAAGACCAGAATACTGGCAGTTTTACTGCACTATGATAATGAGTTGAGGATTTAGCTCAAAGCTGCTTGCTTTGATGGGAGGTGTACAGATGCTACTCCCATATGCAGCTGTAATGGGGTTAGCATATGACCCCAGAGTCCTTTTGGACTGATCAATCCCTCTTAGGTCCATAATGGACAAAAGGGAAATGATAATGATTGCAAATAGATAAATTTTGTTTTTTTTTTTGAATTAACCGAAAAAAATAAAATAAAACAAAAGGAAATTAAAATAAAAAATTCAAAAATAAAAAAGAAAACAAGATCAGAGCAAATTGAGAACTGAATCAATTAGTTAATTAAAAAGATTTTGAAAACAGCAATTAAAAAGATATGATTGAAAAATTTTTATGAAAAAGATTTGATTTTTGAAAAGAGGAAAGAGAAAAACAACAAAAAGACACCAAACTTAAAATTTTTAGAAAATCAAACACTAATTTTCGAAAATTTTAAAGGAAAACATAAAGAGGACACCAAACTTAGAATTTTTATGAATCAAAAAGGGACTAAGAACATGCAAAATCGAAAATTAAAAGAAAAGCAAAAGCATGCAATTGACACCAAACTTAGAATATGAAACTAGACACAACTAAAAGACTCTAAACCAACAAAAATAAAACAGTCCTAATCTAAGCAACAAGATAAGCCGTCAGTTGTCCAAACTCGAACAATCCCCGGCAACGGCGCCAAAAACTTGGTGCACGAAATTGCAATCACACTTTTGCAATCCCGCACAACTAACCAGCAAGTGCACTGGGTCGTCCAAGTAATACCTTACGTGAGTAAGGGTCGATCCCACGGAGATTGTCGACTTGAAGCAAGCTATGGTTATCTTGTAAATCTTAGTCAGGATATCAGAAATTATCAGGATTGATTGTGAAAAGCAAAAGAACATGAAATAAGTACTTGTTCTACAGTAATGGAGAATAGGTTGAGGTTTTGGAGATGCTCCATCTTCTGAATCTCTGCTTTCCTACTGTCTTCTTCATCAAACACGCAAGGCTCCTTCCATGGCAAGCTGTATGTAGGGTTTCACCGTTGTCAGTGGCTACCTCCCATCCTCTCAGTGAAAACGTTCCTATGCTCTGTCACAGCATGGCTAATCATCTGTCGGTTCTCGGTCAGGCCGGAATAGAATCCATTGATTCTTTTGCGTCTGTCACTAACGCCCCGCCTGCTAGGAGTTTGAAGCACGTCACAGTCATTCAGTCATTGAATCCTACTCAGAATACCACAGACAAGGTTTAGACCTTCCGGATTCTCTTGAATGCCGCCATCAGTTCTAGCTTATACCACGAAGATTCTGGTTAAGGAATCCAAGAGATATCTACTCAATCTAAAGTAGAACAGGGGTGGTTGTCAGGCACATGTTCATAGTTGAGAATGATGATGAGTGTCACGGATCATCACATTCATCCGGGTTAAGAGCAAGTGATATCTTAGAATGGAAGCAAGCATGATTGAATAAGAAACAGTAGTAATTACATTAATCCATCAAGACACAGCAGAGCTCCTCACCCCCAACCATGGGGTTTAGAGACTCATGCCGTGGAAGGCACACAAAGAAACGTGTAAAGTGTCATGAGGTTCAGATACAATGTCAAAAGATCCTATTAATAGTAGACTAGTAACCTAGGGTGTACAGAAATGAGTAAATGACGTAAAAATCCACTTCTGGGTCCACTTGGTGTGTGCTTGGGCTGAGCAGTGAAGCATTTTCGTGTAGAGACCTTTTCTGGAGTTAAACGCCAGCTTTCATGCCAGTTTGGGCGTTTAACTCCATGTTTTATGCCAGTTTGGGCGTTTAACGCTGGAATTTCTTGAGGTGACTTTGAACGCCGGTTTGGGCCATCAAATCTTGGGAAAAGTATGGACTATCATATATTGCTGGAAAGCCCAGGATGTCTACTTTCCAACGCCGTTGAGAGCGCGCCAATTGGGCTTCTGTAGCTCCAGAAAGTCCACTTCGAGTGCAGGGAGGTCAGAATCCAACAGCATCTGCAGTCCTTTTCAGTCTCTGAATCAGATTTTTGCTCAGAACCTTCAATTTCAGTCAGAGAATACCTGAAATCACAGAAAAACACACAAACTCATAGTAAAGTCCAGAAAAGTGAATTTTAACTAAAAACTACTAAAAATATACTAAAAACTAACTAAAAGATACTAAAAACATACTAAAAACAATGCCAAAAAGGGTACAAATTATCCGCTCATCACTATGCAGCATCCAGACACTCCAAATGACTGCATGAGCATTGATATTATTGACTCTCTGGTAAAAGAGATCAATATGACTAAGAGTCTCGAATCAGAACTAGAGGATATCTTTAAAGATGTTCAGCCTGATCTGGAGGAATATGCATTACCTTAAACCATTACCACCATCCTTGAAATATGCATTTCTGGGAGAAGGTGATACCTTTCCTGTAATCATAAGCTCTACCTTAGAGCTACAGGAAGAGGAAGTACTAATTCAAGTGCTAAAGACATACAAGATAGCTCTTGGGTGGTCCATCAGTGATCTTAAGGGCATTAGCCCACCCAGATGCATGCACAAGATCTTTTTGGAGGGTGACGTTAAGCCAGTGGTTCAACCACAAAGGCGGCTGAATCCAGCCATGAAGGATGTGGTGCAGAAGGAGGTCACTAAATTACTAGGGGCTTGGATTATTTATCCTATTTCTGATAGCCCCTGGGTAAGCCCTGTCCAAGTCGTCCCTAAGAAGGGTGGCATGACAGTGGTTCATAATGAAAAAAATGAACTGGTTCCTACAAGAACATTTACAGGGTGGCGTATGTGTATTGATTACAGAAGGCTCAATACAGCTACCAGAAAGGATCATTTTCCTTTACCATTCATAGACCAGATGCTAGAAAAACTAGCAGGTCATGAATACTACTGCTTCCTGGATGGATATTCAGGTTATAATCAAATTGCAGTAGATCCCCAGGATCAAGAGAAAATAGTATTCACATGTCCATCTGGAGTATTTGCATACAGAAGGATGCCATTTGGTCTGTGCAATGCTCCTGCAGCCTTTCAAAGGTGCATGCTCTCAATTTTCTCTGATATGGTGGAAAATTTTCTGGAAGTCTTCATGGATGACTTTTCAGTGTTTGGAGACTCATTCAACTCCTGTCTTGACCATCTAGCACTTGTTCTAAAGAGGTGCCAAGAGACTAACCTGGTTTTAAACTGGGAGAAATGTCACTTTATGGTGACTGAAGGAATTGTCCTTGGACACAAAATTTCGAACAAGGGAATAGAAGTGGATCAAGCTAAGGTAGAGGTAATTGAAAAATAACCACTACCAGCCAATGTTAAGGCAATCAGAAGCTTTCTGGGGCATGCAGGATTTTACAGGAGGTTTATAAGGGATTTTTCAAAAATTGCCAAACCTCTAAGTAATCTGCTAGCTGCTGATGCGCCATTTATCTTTGATAAGGAGTGTCTGTATGCGTTTGAGACTCTGAAAGCTAAGCTGGTCACAGCACCAATCATCTCTGCACCAGACTGGACATTACCTTTTGAATTAATGTGTGATGCCAGTGACCATGCCATTGGTGCAGTGTTGGGACAAAGGCATGACAAGCTTTTGCACGTCATTTATTATGCCAGTCGTGTTCTAAATGACGCACAGAAGAACTACACAACCACAGAAAAAGAGCTACTTGCAGTGGTTTATGCCATTGACAAGTTTAGATCCTATTTAGTAGGATCAAAAGTGATTGTGTACACTGACCATGCTGCTCTTAAATATCTACTCACAAAGCAGGATTCAAAACCCAGACTCATCAGATGGGTGTTGCATCTGCAAGAGTTTGATATAGAAATAAGAGACAGAAAAGGGACAGAGAACCAAGTAGCAGATCACCTGTCTCGAATAGAACCAGTAGAAGGGGCGTCCCTCCCTCTTACTGAGATCTCTGAAAACTTTTTGGATGAGCAACTCTTTGCCATCCAGGAAGTGCCATGGTTTGTAGACATTGCAAACTACAAGACAGTGAGGTTCATACCCAAAGAAATATAGTAGGCAGCAATTAAAGAAATTAATCACGGATGCAAAATACTATCTTTGGGATGAACCATATCTCTTCAAGAGATGTACAGACAGAGTAATCCGTAGATGTGTGCCTAAAGAAGAAGCTAACGTTAGGATTTTTGCTAGTAAAGAATTTTATAAAGTCACATTGTAGATATAGTTTCTAAACCAACAAAATCCCTTTGTGCAAACGTTTTGGTTGTCACAAGTAACAAACCCCTAAATAAATTGATAACCGAGTATTTAAACCTCGGGTCGTCTTCTCAAGGAATTGCAGGGAGGTATGTTCTTATTATTGGTTATGAGTTTGTAAATTGGGGTTTTGGAGTTTGGGCAATGGGCACAAGCATATTTAAATGACAAGTAAAATAAATTAACAATAATAAAATCTCTTGGCAAGGTATAAGAACTGGAAGTCCTATCCTTATCAATTGTGATGAGAATTGGATTTTAATCCCACTTACTTAACCTTTACTAAACAAAGGAAGGTCAAGTGGACTAATTAATTTGATACCTAAAGTCCTAGTCTTTCCTTTGGAAAGGCTAGAGTTATTGGAACTCAAATTAATTAGCAACTCCCAATTTCAACCACTGCTTTATTTGACAGCTCAAGCGTCACCAATTACTCAACCAAAGCCAAAAGGGTAACAGAAAAATCCAAATTATTTATATAAATAAAAGACACAAATCATAGATCTGAAAATACCTCAAATTATATTTAAATAAGAAAATCAATCCAAACATGGAACATTGAAAATAAATAAATACAAAGAACATTGAACCTGGGATCGAGAGTCACTCCTAAAACTAAGAGAAGTCCTAAATCCTAATTTCTGAAAACTCTACCTAAATCCTAAGAGAGAGGAGAGAACCTCTCTCTCTAAAAACTACATCTAAAACATGAAAAGTGAATTATGAAAGCATGATCTGAAGTCCCCTTCATTCCTCCGCTTTGCAGCCTTTAATCTGTGTTTTCTGGGCTTGAAACTGGGCCGGAAATAGCCCAGAATTCATTGTTTGCGAAATCTGCCACGCTGATTTTTGCAGATGCGACGCGTCCACGTGGGTGACGTGTTCGCATCGCCTATCTATATGGCCACTATGGCAAATTATATATAAAATCGAATCCCCGGACGTTAGCTTTTCAACGCAAGTGGAACCGCGTCATTTGGACCTCTATAGCTCAAGTTTTGGTCGTTTTAGTGCGAGAGGGTCAGGCTGACAGCTTTGCAGTTTCTTCAACTTCTTGTATTCCTTCTACTTTTGCATGCTTCCTTTCCATCCTCTAAGCCATTCCTGCCCTGTAATCTCTGAAATCACTTAACACACATATCAAGGCATCTAATGGTAATAAGAGAGGATTAAATATAGGGAACTTAAGGCCAAAGAAGCATGTTTTCAATCAAAGCACATAATTAGGAAGGCAAGTGTAAAACCATGCAAATAGTATGAATAAGTGGGTAAAGAGTTGATAAAATCCACTCAATTGAACACAAGATAAACCATAAAATAGTGGTTTATCAACCTCCCCACACTTAAACAATAGCATGTCCTCATGCTAAGCTCAAGAGAAACTATAAAGAGATGAAGAGGAATGATAGAATGTATGAGATGCAACCTATGAATGAAACTAAATGCAAAATGTTTCTACCTACTTGGTTAAAAATAAATAAGTTCTCCAAGACAAACATAAATCAAATTTCATTAATTCAAATCATACAGTGAAAACAAGTAAACTTGTAAGAAGATAGCTCATGAAAGTAGGGAACATAGAATCAAGCATTGAACCCTCACTGGTAGTGTATATGCGCTCAAATCTCTCAAGTGTCTAGGGTCAATCTCTCTATCTTCTCTAATCATGCTTTCTAAAACTTTGTTCTTCATCTAACTAATCAACAAATATTTAGTATACTAATGCAAACATCATGAGGTCTTTTCAAGGTTGTAATGGGGCTAATGCAAGGGTGAGGGTATATGTATGGCTAAGTGAGCTATAAATTGAATCTTTGATTAGTCTAAGATTTCACCTAACATACATACTTTGTAAAGCAAAGCTTCTTTACCTATTCTCCCATATTTTTCCCACTTTTGATGTTACATGCTCATGTATTAGTTTTAATTTTGTCCCATGTGCATTGCTTTATTTTGAATTTGGGGAATTCTTTTGTATCCCCTTTATTCAAATAATTATTATTTTTTTTATTTTTTTTAATGCACATGGTAATTCAATTATTTTGATTTCACATGAGCATGCTTTCTAAAAATTTTTATTTTGAAATATCTTTATTCTTTTCAACTTTCTACCTTGTTTCTATCATCCATGTTCCCATAAAGTTTCCCCACACTTAAACAATTACACAATTTCTATCTTAAGCTAACCAAGGATTCAACTTGGGATTTTTATTTTGTTTTTCTTCTTAAGGCTAGTAATGTGGTTATAAAATAAGGAGGAATTTAAAAGCTCAAAGGGGCTAACAATGGTGATGTAGAAGGTAGGCTTTATTTGGGATAAATGAGCTAAAATCAAACAATGGCCTCAATCATATGCAAGCATGTAAATATACTAAACAATGGAAATATAGACTGAGACACAGTAAAGATTGCAATTATAGGGAAGAAAACACACAAGAATAAAATATTATGGTTAAATAATGTAACCATGCAATTAAGCTCAAAATCTCACAGGTTGTGTGTTCTTTGGCTCAAAAACCATGTTCCAAATACAACTTCAAACAAATTTAACAAAAAATTTTATTCAAATTAGTGAAATGCTATAAAAATTTCTTGAAAAAGAAATTATTACTTTAACCAAGTGGTAAAATATGCAAAAATCAAACAAATATGCAAATGCAACAATGAACTATCAAATAAAATAAAACATTGGTGTTGAAATAGGAAATAACTAACCCATGGAGATCGGTATCGACCTCCCCACACTTAAAGATTGCACCGTCCTTGGTGCATGCTGGGATGTACAGGTGGGCGGGCATTGTGGTTCCTCAGCTGTTGCTCGTTGTAGAAGCTTTCTCTGTACCCATTCTGGTGGCCAGCCTGAAAAAGGGAGAAGAGAAAGGGACATGAAGTCAAAGGGGTAGAGCAAGGGAGAGGGCGGTACTAGTAAGAATCATGCCAAAATAAAGAAGAATATCATTAACACATGGTCGCGACTCCATGAAATTAGGACAACAATAAAACAGGGCATGATGAATAGAGACAAGTAGATGCAAGATGTTTATTGGCATGTTGGCAAAGGCATGATTAGCACAAATCAAGCATTAAAAGCCCAAGTGTATTATTATCCAACACCAACATGAAAATGCATGAAAATAAATAAAAAAGAAAGGAGAAAGAAGGAAGAAGAAAGAAGGAAGAAGGAGGAAGGAAAAGGGAAGAAATAAGAAAGGAGAAGAAAAAGTAGGATTTAGGGAAGAAAAAGATAAGATATTTTGGCAGATTAAGATAAGCTGTGCAGTGCAGGCGACGCGGACGGGTGGGGCACGCGGTCGCGCGACTTGCGCTAAAATTAATCGACGCGGTCGCGTCGGTCACGCGGACGCGTGACGCATTTCGTGCTACTGGCGCGAGGGCAGCCTCGCGCTCGCACAACTCTCTGTTCAAAATTTTTATTTTCGCCAAATCTGGGGTGACGCGATCGCGTGGGTCATGCGATCACGTGAGTGGCTATCATGGAGATATGACGCGGATGCGTGGGGCACGCGTTCGCGTGGGAGGGCCTGGGCTTCCAGCACAAGTCCGGCCCAACTCCAGCACAACTTTCGGCCATGCACTCTTTTCACGTCGATATTCAAGTCACGCGGCCACGTGAGTGACGCGGTCGCGTGGGAGGCCAATGTTCCCATGTGACGCGGTCGTGTGGGGTCAAATTATGCTAAAGGCACGCCTCCAGCCACGCTCTCACGTGACTCTCTATTCAAATCTTTTCTTCCCAACGCACTAGTGACGCGGACGCGTTAGCAACGCTGCCGCGTCGCGTGCGTGTTTTCCTTTTTTTTTATATATAATGCAATATGCAGAATGCAAAATGCAATGGATGTTATGCAAAAATTGCAGGTTCAATAAAAATTCAAAAATAGACTAAAATTAAAACTAAAAAGAGAATGATCATACTATGGTGGGTTGTCTCCCACCTAGCACTTTTAGTTAAAGTCCTTAAGTTGGACATTTGATGAGCTCCTTGTTATGGTGGCTTATGCTTGTACTGATCCAGGAATCCCCACCAATGTTTGTACGTTCAATATCCTCCGAGATCCCAAACTTTACTTGTGCACCCGCCTTCTTGTTGATCATCATGATTCCATCCGGGTAGCAAATAATCTGAATCCTCAGGGGAGCTGTCAAATAACTTTCTAGAGTCCTCAGGGGAGCTACCAAATAACTTCCTAGACCCATTCAACTGAGCTCTACACCAACCTTGACGTTTAAACTTTGAGCACATAACCATGTTGAACCTTGCAGGACAATACTTACCACTAACCATCTTCCTATTACTCTTGATGCCACAGAGAGTTCTAAGTTGACCATCCGTCTCCAGTAGCCCATATTCAAGTGGGAAAGTAAAGGATAAGGATAGGAATTTTACCCACTTGAACGTTGTGTTGGACGGTAATGGTCTTGGGAGAGATATTTCTAATGAATTTGCAAGCTCCACTCCCTTGTGCTCTTCTCTGACAACTTTCACCTCTTTGTAAGCTTCTTCAATCTCAACCTCTTCCTCTTGGTAGCTTTCTGCCAATTCAATCTTTTCTTCATTGCTCACCAAGGGCATGGGAGGTTGTGCCTCTTCTTCTTGAATCTCCATCTCTTGATTAACCTCTTCCAAGTCTTCTATCATGACATGCTTTGGAGGTTGTACACCTTCCTCAATAATAAATTCAAACTCCTTAGAAGAGGGTTCTGTGACTTGAGGTTCCTGTGGAGGTTCTGCATCTCCTAAATCTTCAACCACTTCTTCCTCTGCAATTATTATAGCTTTCTCCACTTGTTCCAGTATAAAGTCTTGCTCTTTATTGTCCACTGGAGTCTCTATTGTCTCCCTCATGCTACATTCTTCATTGGATTCTCCACATGGGGCCATGGGAGTCTGTTGGACGTCTGAACGTCTGGAAGATAATTGATTTATTGCTTGCTCCAGTTGATGAAGGGTTGCATGAAATTGATCTGCTGTTTCCTTGAAATGATCCCTTGACTCTCGTTCCTCCTTGACGATTACCTTTCCATGACAACTCCCTTCGATTACTCCTTCACCTTCAAGGGTCTATTCTACCTTCACTTTTAGTGCCTCCTCTAGCTCCTTATGACATATGGATTTGCGAAGACGATCCTCTCTCTCTTGTTCCATATCAATAGCATCATGGGGATCATCTTGCTCTTGGATTGATGGATGTGGGTGCTTTTCCATGGATTGTGGTGATGGGATAGGTGGATCATTATGTGGTTGAAAAGGAAGTGCACTAGAGCTTGAAGGTTGATTGTTGAAGGTATTTGATGGTCCAATTCGGGCGGCGAGAGCTTGTATAGTAGAGTTTAGATCGGTAAATGCTTTCTCCATGGAGGTTTGGGGTGGATAGGAGGGTTCATTTGTTGGGAGAAAGGGTTCATGGTAGGAAGGTGGTTCATCTTGATAAGGATATGGAGATGGTGAATATTGAGGTGGTGGTTCTAAGTATGGCTCGTAGGGTGGTTGGTGTGGTGGATAAGGATTAGGGTCATATGGAGGTGTTTGGTTGAAAGAGGCTTGTGAGTATGGTGGTCCAAAGTCATGTTGAGGATATCTATCATTTTGGTATGCATTGCAGAATAGTCTTCGTCCATGATATCTTGGAAGGTGTTGTTGCCTAAAGGGTTGATCAGATCCTCTTGACTCCATCCATCCTTGATTGGTTTGACCTTGATGCATATTCCTGCTGTGGTTTCTATTTCCTTCAACAAAGTTAGAACTAAACTCAAAGCGAGAGGGGTGAGAATTCATAGTAGTTATCAGAAACAAGGGGGAAAAAGGAGAAACAAATAACAAGTAAAAGAAAAATATTTTTTTTAAAAAAATATTTACAATAACCAATAATAAGGCACACGTTTGTAATTTCCCGGCAATGGCGCCATTTTGACGTTAGGATTTTTGCTAGTAAAGAATTTTATAAAGTCGCGTTGTAGATATAGTTTCTAAACCAACAAAAATCCCTTCGTGCAAACGTTTTGGTTGTCACAAGTAACAAACCCCTAAATAAATTGATAACCGAGTATTTAAACCTCGGGTCGTCTTCTCAAGGAATTGCAGGGAGGTATGTTCTTATTATTAGTTATGAGTTTGTAAATTGGGGTTTTGGAGTTTGGGCAATGGGCACAAGCATATTTAAATGACAAGTAAAATAAATTAACAATAATAAAATCTCTTGGCAAGGTATAAGAACTGGAAGTCCTATCCTTATCAATTGTGATGAGAATTGGATTTTAATCCCACTTACTTAACCTTTACTAAACAAAGGAAGGTCAAGTGGACTAATTAATTTGATACCTAAAGTCCTAGTCTTTCCTTTGGAAAGGCTAGAGTTATTGGAACTCAAATTAATTAGCAACTCCCAATTTGAACCACTGCTTTATTTGACAGCTCAAGCGTCACCAATTACTCAACCAAAGCCAAAAGGGTAACAGAAAAATCCAAATTATTTATATAAATAAAAGACACAAATCATAGATCTGAAAATACCTCAAATTATATTTAAATAAGAAAATCAATCCAAACATGGAACATTGAAAATAAATAAATACAAAGAACATTGAACCTGGGATCGAGAGTCACTCCTAAAACTAAGAGAAGTCCTAAATCCTAATTTCTGAAAACTCTACCTAAATCCTAAGAGAGAGGAGAGAACCTCTCTCTCTAAAAACTACATCTAAAACATAAAAAGTGAATTATGAAAGAAAGATCTGAAGTCCCCTTCATTCCTCCACTTTGCAGCCTTTAATCTGTGTTTTCTGGGCTTAAAAATGGGCCGGAAATAGCCCAAGATTCGCTGTTTGCGAAATCTGCCACGCTGATTTTTGCAGATGCGACGCGTCCGCGTGGGTGACGCGTTCGCGTTGCCTATCTGTACGGCCACTGTGGCAAATTATATATCAAATCGAAGCCCCGGACGTTAGCTTCCAACGCAAGTAAAACCGCGTCATTTGGACCTCTATAGCTCAAGTTATGGTCATTTTAGTGCGAGAGGGTCAGGCTGACAGCTTTGCAGTTTCTTCAACTTCTTGTATTCCTTCCACTTTTGCATGCTTCCTTTCCATCCTCTAAGCCATTCCTGCGCTGTAATCTCTGAAATCACTTAACACATATATCAAGGCATCTAATGGTAATAAGAGAGGATTAAATATAGGGAACTTAAGGCCAAAGAAGCATGTTTTCAATCAAAGCACATAATTAGGAAGGCAAGTGTAAAACCGTGTAAATAGTATGAATAAGTGGGTAAAGAGTTGATAAAATCCACTCAATTGAGCACAATATAAACCATAAAATAGTGGTTTATCAGAAGCACAGAAGATCCTCTGGCACTGTCATGGATCACAGTATGGAGGGCATTTTGGAAATGAGCGAACAGCCACAAGAGTCCTCCAATGTGGCTTCTACTGGCCTACTCTCTATAAAGACTCCCGAGTATTTGTACTTAATTGTGACAGTTGCCAAAGATCTGGCAATCTGCCTCACAGTTATGCCATGCCTCAACAAGAGATCTTGGAGATTGAGTTGTTTGATGTATGGGGTATTGACTTCATAGGACCATTCCCACCATCATACTCAAACACTTATATTCTGGTGGCAGTGGATTATGTATCCAAATGGGTAGAAGCTATAGCAACACCCACTAATGATACTAAGACAGTGCTGAAATTTCTCTAGAAACACATCTTCAGCAGATTTGGTATCCCTAGAGTACTAATCAGTGATGGGGGCACTCATTTCTGCAATAAACAGCTTTACTCTGCTTTGGTTCGATATGGAGTTAGCCACAGGGTGGCCACTCCATATCATCCACAGACAAATGGGCAAGCTAAAGTCTCTAATAGAGAACTTAAAAGAATCCTGGAACGGACTGTGATTAACCGCAGAAGGGATTGGGCAAGAAGCTTGGATGATGCTCTGTAGGCATACAGAACAGCATTCAAGACTCCTATAGGAACTTCTCCATACCAGCTTGTGTATGGAAAAGCCTGTCACTTGCCAGTGGAACTGGAGCATAAGGCCTATTGGGCAACCAGATTCCTAAACCTTGATGCCAAGTTAGCTGGAGAAAAGCGATTGCTCCAGTTAAATGAGCTAGAGGAATTTAGACTCAATGCTTTCGAAAATGCAAAAATTTACAAAGAAAAAGCAAAAAGATGGCATGATAAGAAGTTGTCATCCAGAGTCTTTGAGCCAGGGCAGAATGTTCTGCTGTTTAATTCTAGGCTCAGATTATTCCCCGGGAAATTGAAATCCCGGTGGAGAGGACCATATGTGATTACAAGTGTGTCACCATATGAATACGTAGAGCTTCAGGATAATGACTCTAACAAAAAGTTTATTGTTAATGGACAGAGAGTCAAACATTATCTTAAAAGCAATTTTGAGCAAGAATGCTCAAAACTGAGACTTGATTAAAGCTCAGTAATAATCCAGCTAAAGACAATAAAGAAGCGCTTGCTGGGAGGCAACCCAGCCATTTACAAAGTTTATTTGTTAATTAATTAATTTTTACAGGTATATGTCAATTATCTTCAAGGTAAAATAGCAATTGCTTGAGTTCACAGAGTTATAGAAGGATTCAAAGGATAAAAATAGCAAAAAGAAGTTCATTGGTGCGAAAACACCAGTAAGAGCTGTTTTGGGCGTTCAACGCCAGAAAGAAGCATCTTCTGGGCATTGAACGCCAGAAAGAAGCACCTTCTGGGTGTTGAACGCCAGAAAAAAGTACCTTCTGGGCGTTCAACGCCAGATTTACAGCGTCCTGGGCATTCAGAAAAATGCCCAGTGACAAAGGAGTTCCTGGCGTTCAACGCCAGAAAGAAGCAACAACTGGGCGTTGAACGCCCAGGAGAAGCTGCACATGGGCGTTAAACGCCCAAACCATGCAGCGTTTGGGCGTTTAACGCCAGGATGGTGGGGAGGAGGTAAATTCGTTTTTACTTCACAATTTTTTAAATTTTTTACGTTTCAAATCATGGTTTCTTCAATAAACATGTTACAAACTCTCATCCTTTAATTCCAAAAATTTTAATCCTAATTTCTAAAATTCCTTTTTCAAAAATATCAAATGTATCTTAATCCATAAACACAAATCTTTTTCCAATCCAATCCAACTCTTTTTCAAATCTTTTTCAACTCATCATATCTTTTGAATTTCAAAATTGCATCTCCCTCTATTCCTCTCCTTTCCTTTCTTTTGCTTGAGGACAAGCAAACCTCTAAGTTTGGTGTGATTTGCCATGATCACTGAGCTAAAACTCATCAAGATCATGGCACCTAAGGGAACAGGAAGAGTAAGGATGTGACTTGAAGGAACTGAAGCGTCAGAAATTATCTCTTGAAGGATCAAGCACCCCACAGACTAGAGGAACACCCACTTTCCAAAATAAAGGTTGTTGAGTCCTAATTTTTGCCTTAATTCTGTGATAACTGCTCTTATTATGAATTTACCTTAGAAGCTACATATTAGTAGTAGTAATTAGTATCTCTATTTTGACTTTATTTCCAATTAAGTTATAATTTATTTTTCTCATCATCATCAAACATGAATAAAATAGTAGATTTTTAGAATAAAGAGGCAATTTAATTTTTTTCGAGTTCTTAATAAGGAAAATTCTAATTATTTATATGTGGTGGCAATACTTTTTGTCTTCTGAATGAATGCTTGAACAGTGCATATTTTTTATATTGAATTTTATAAATGTTAAAATTGTTGGCTCCTGAAAGAATGATGAACAAGAGAAATGTTATTGATAATCTGAAAAATCATGAAATTGATTCTTGAAGCAAGAAAAAGCAGTGAAAAATAAGCTTGCGAAAAAAAAAGAGAAAAGAAAAAGAGGTAGAAAAAGCCAATAGCCCTTTAAACCAAAAGGCAAGGGTGAAAAGGATCCAAGGCTTTGAGCATCAATAGATAGGAGGGCCCATGGAAATAAATCCAGGCCTAAGCGGCTAAATCAAGCTGTCCCTAACCATGTGCTTGTGGCATACAGGTCCAAGTGAAAGGCTTGAGACTGAGTGGTTAAAGTCGTGATCCAAAGCAAAAGAGTGTGCTTAAGAACTCTGGACACCTCTAATTGGGGACTCTAGCAAAGCTAAGTGACAATCTAAAAAGGTTCACCCAGTTATGTGTCTGTGGCATTTATGTATCCGGTGGTAATACTGAAAAACAAAGTGCTTAGGGCCACGACCAAGACTCATAAAGTATCTATGCCAAAACTGTTCAGAAACAAAAAGCTACTAGCCCCGCTCATCTAATTAGAATTTGAGCTTCACTTAAAACTCTGAGATATTATTGCTTCTTAATTTCTTTTTATCCTATTTTATTTATCTAGTTGCTTGGGGACAAGCAACAGTTTAAGTTTGGTGTTGTGATGAGCAGATATTTTATACGCTTTTTGGGGGTAATTTCATGTAGATTTTAGTATGTTTTAGTTAGTTTTTAGTATAATTTTATTTATTTTTAGGCAAAATTCATATTTCTGGACTCTACTATGAGTTTGTGTATTTTTCTGTAATTTCAGGTATTTTCTGGCTGAAATTAAGGGAGCTGAGCAAAAATCTGATTTAAGTTGAAAAAGGACTCGTGATGCTGTTGGATTCTGACCTCCCTGCACTCGGAATGGATTGTTTGGAGCTACAGAAGTCCAATTGGCACGCTCTTGATTGGGCTGGAAAGTAGACATCCATGGCTTTCCAGCAATATATAATAGTCCATACTTTGCGCAAAGATAGATGACGTAAAATGGCGTTCAACGCCAGTTCCATGTTGCAGTCTGAGCGCCAGAAACAGGTTGCAAGTTGAAGTTTAACACCAGAAACAGGTTACAACCAGGCGTTCAACTCCAGAAACAGCCCAGGCACGTGAGAAGCTTAACTCTCAGCCCCAGCACACACCAAGTGGGCCCCAGAAGTGGATTTCTACACCAATTATCTTAGTTTACTCATTTTCTGTAAACCTAGGTTATTAGTTTAGTATTTAAACAACTTTTAGAGACTTATTTTGGATCTCATGACATTTTTAGATCTGAAATTTGTACCTTTTGGTAGCATGAGTCTCTAAATCCCATTGTTGGGGGTGAGGAGCTCTGCAGCGTCTCGATGAATTAATGCAATTATTTCTGTTTTCCATTCAAATACGCTTGTTCCTATCTAAGATGTTCATTCGTGCTTCACTATGAAGAAGGTGATGATCCGTGACACTCATCACCTTCCTCAATCCATGAACGTGTGTCTGACAACCACTTTCGTTCTACATCAGATTGAATGAGTATCTCTTAGATTCCTTAATCAGAATCTTCGTGGTATAAGCTAGAATTGATGGCGGCATTCATGAGAATCTGGAAAGTCTAAACCTTGTCTGTGGTATTCCGAGTAGAATTTTGGGATTGGATGACTGTGACGATCTTCAAACTCGCGAGTGTTGGGCGTGATGACAAACGCAAAAGAATCAATGGATTCTATTCTGACATGATCGAGAACCAACAGCTGATTAGCCGTGCTGTGACAGAGCATTTGGACCATTTTCACTGAGAGGATGGGAAGTAGCCATTGACAACGGTGACACCCTACATAGAGCTTGCCATGGAAGGAACTTTGCACTTTTGCATGAGAGAAAACATTATGTTACAGGAATTCAGAAGACAAAGCATCTCCAAAACTCCAACATATTCTCCATTATTGCACAACAAGTAATTATATCACGCTCTTTTATTTTTTAGTAATTCAAACTGATAATTATAATTGATCTCCTGACTAAGAATAATAAAATAACCATAGCTTGCTTCAAGCCAACAATCTCCGTGGGATCGACCTATACTCACGTAAGGTATTACTTGGACGACCCAGTGCACTTGCTAGTTAGTTGTGCGGATTGTAAAAGTGTGATTGCAATTTCGTGCACCAGATACTTATGCAAATCATTGGTGGGAATTTCAGATAAGTGCATAGAGATTCTGTGTTACTGTTGAATCTCTGCTTTCCTACTGCCTTCATCTAATCCGTCATACTCCTTTCCATGGCAAGCTGTATGTAGGGCATTACCGTTGTCAATGGCTACTTCCCATCCTCTCAGTGAAAATAGTCCAAATGCTCTATCACAGCACGGCTAATCATCTGTCGGTTCTCGATCATGTCGGAATAGAATCCATTGATTCTTTTGTGTCTATAACTACGCCCAACACTCGCGAGTTTGAAGCTCGTCACAGTCATTCAATCCCTGAATCCTACTCGGAATACCACAGACAAGGTTTAGACTTTCCAGATTCTCAAGAATGGCCGCCAATAATTCTAGCTTATACCACGAAGATTCTGATTAAGGAATCCAAGAGATACATGCTCGTTCTAAGTTAGAACGGAAGTGGTTGTCAGTCATGCGTTCATAGGTGAGAATGATGATGAGTGTCACAGATCATCACATTCATCATGTTGAAGTGCAGCGAATATCTTAGAACAAGAATAAGATGAATTGAATAGAAAATAGTAGTAATTGCATTAATACTCGAGGAACAGCAGAGCTCCACACCTTAATCTATGGTGTGTAGAAACTCCACCATTGAAAATACATAAATGATGGTCCAGGCAAGGCCAAATGGCCAGCCCCCCTGAATGATCAAAAGACCGAATAGTCAAAAGACTAGACCCTAGTACAATAGTAAAAAGTTCTATTTATACTAAACTAGCTACTAGGGTTTACAGAGATAAGTCTAAGTGCAGAAATCCACTTTCGGGACCCACTTTGGTGTGTGCTTGGGCTGAGCTTGAGCTTTACACATGCAGAGGCTTCTCTTGTGGTTAAACGCCAAGTTGTAATGTCTATTTGGCGTTTAACTCTGGTTTGTGACGTGTTTCTGGCGTTTTACTCCAGAATGCAGCATGGAACTGGCGTTGAATGCCAGTTTGCGTCATCTAAACTCGAATAAAGTATAGACTATTATATATTTCTGGAAAGCCCTAGATGTCTACTTTCTAACGCCATTGAGAGCACGCTATTTGAAGTTCTGTAGCTTCAGAAAATCTATTTCGAGTGCAGAGAGGTCAGAATCCAACAACATAAGTAGTCCTTTGTCAGCCTCCTATCAGATTTTTGCTCAGGTCCCTCCATTTCAGCCAGAAAGTACCTGAAATCATAGAAAAACACACAAACTCATAGTAAAGTCCAGAAATGTGAATTTTGTATAAAAAACAATAAAAATATCCCTAAAAGTAGCTAGATCCTACTAAAAACTACCTAAAAATAATGCCAAAAAGCGTATAAATTATCCGCTCATCACAACACCAAACTTAAATTGTTGCTTGTCCCCAAGCAACTGAAAATCAAATAGGATAAAAAGAAGAGAATATACTATAAATCTCAAAATATCAATGAATATTAGTTCTAATTAGATGAGCGGGACTTGTAGCTTTTTGCTTCTAAACAGTTTTGGCATCTCACTTTATCCTTTGAAGTTCAGAATGATTGGCATCTATAGGAACACAGAGTTCAGATAGTGTTATTGATTCTCCTAGTTAAGTATGTTGATTCTTGAATACAGCTACTTTTATGAGTCTTGGTCGTTGCCCTAAGCACTTTGTTTTCCAGTATTACCACCGGATACATAAATACCACAGACCCATGACTGGGTGAACCTTTTCAGATTGTGACTCAGCTTTGCTAAAGTCCCCAGTTAGAGGTGTCCAGAGCTCTTAAGCACACTCTTTTTGCTTTGGATCACGACTTTAACCACTCAGTCTCAAGCTTTTCACTTGGACCTACATGCCACAAGCACATGGTTAGGGACAACTTGATTTAGCCGCTTAGGCCTATATTTTATTTCCTTGGGCCCTCCTATCCATTGATGCTCAAAGCCTTGGATCCTTTTTACCCTTGCCTTTTGGTTTTAAGGGCTATTGGCTTTTTCTGCTTGCTTTTTTTCTTTTTCTTTCTTTTATAATTTTTTTTCGCAAGCTTTGTTCTTCACTGCTTTTTCTTACTTCAAGAATCAATTTTATGATTTTTCAGATTATCAATAACATTTCTCTTGTTCATCATTCTTTCAAGAGCCAACAATTTTAACATTCATAAACAACAAGATAAAAAATATGCACTGTTCAAGCATTCATTCAGAAAATAAAAAGTATTGTCACCACATCAATATAATTAAACTAAATTCAAGGATGAATTCGAAACTCATGTACTTCTTGTTCTTTTGTATTAAAAATATTTTTCATTTAAGAAAGGTGAAGGATTCATGGAATTATTCATAGCCTTAAGACATAGACACTAGACACTAATGATCATGTAATAAAGATACAAACATAGACAAACATGAAGCTTAAAAACCAAAAAACAGAGAGATTAGAACAAAGAAATTAAGGAATGAGTCCACCTTAGTGATGGTGGCGCCTTCTCCTTGAAGGACCAATGGTGTTCTTGAGCTCCTCTATGTCTCTTCCTTGCCTTTGTTGCTCCTCCCTCATAGCTCTTTGATCTTCTCTAATCTCAGTGAGAATGATGGAGTGTTCTTGGTGTTCCACCCTTAATTGGTTCATGTCATGACTCAATCCTTCTAGAGAAGTGTTGAGTTGTTCCCAATAGTTGTTTGGAGGAAAATGCATCCCTTGAGGCATCTCAGGGATTTCTTGATGATGAGCTTCCTCATGCGTCTCTTGAGATCCATGAATAGGCTCTCTTGTTTGCTCCATCCTCTTCTTAGTGATGGGCTTGTGAGATGAATCTCTCCATCTCTCATGACTCAGAGGTGGAAGCTTTTGTCTTCACTTTCCTCTTTCTAGAGGTTTCTCTGGCCTTAGGTACCATCAATGGTTATGGAAAAATAAAAAAGCTATGCTTTTACCACACCAAACTTAGAATGTTGCTTGATGAGCGGATAATTTATACGCTTTTTGGCATTGTTTTTAGTATGTTTTTAGTATCTTTTAGTTAGTTTTTATTATATTTTTATTAGTTTTTAGTTAAAATTCACTTTTCTGGACTTTACTATGAGTTTGTGTGTTTTTCTGTGATTTCAGGTATTTTCTGGCTGAAATTGAAGGTTCTGAGCAAAAATCTGATCCAGAGACTGAAAAGGACTGCAGATGCTGTTGGATTCTGACCTCCCTGCACTCGAAGTAGATTTTCTGGAGCTACAGAAGCCCAATTGGCGCGCTCTCAACGGCATTGGAAAGTAGACATCCTGGGCTTTCCAGAAATATATGATAGTCCATACTTTGCCCAAGATTTGATGGCCCAAACCGGCGTAGCAATTCGGCCTCAGAAATTCCAGCGTTAAACGCCGGAACTGGCATAAAACTTGGAGTTAAACGCCCAAACTGGCATGAAAGCTGGCGTTTAACTCCAGAAAAGGTCTCTACACGAAATTGCTTCATTGCTCAGCCCAAGCACACACCAAGTGGGCCCGGAAGTAGATTTTTCTGTCATTTACTCATTTCTGTAAACCTTAGGATACTAGTTTTACTATTTATAGGATCTTTTGACATTGTATCCGTACCTTATGACCTCATAACATTTTTTACACGTTTATTGTATACCTTCCACAGCATGAGTCTCTAAACCCCATGGTTGGGGGTGAGGAGCTCTGCTGTGTCTTGATGGATTAATGCAATTACTACTGTTTCTTATTCAATCATGCTTGCGTCCATTCTAAGATATCACTTGCTCCTAACCCGGATGAATGTGATGATCCGTGACACTCATCATCGTTCTCGACTATGCACATGTGCCTGACAACCACCTCTGTTCTACCTTAGATTAAGTAGATATCTCTTGGGTTCTTTAATCGGAATCTTCGTGGTATAAGCTAGAACTGATGGCGGCATTCAAGAGGGTCCGGAAGGTCTAAACCTTGTCTGTGGTATTCTGAGTAGGACTCAATGATTGAATGACTGTGACGTGCTTCAAACTCCTGAAGGCGGGGCGTTAGTGACAGACGCAAAAGAATCACTGGATTCTATTCCGGCCTGATTGAGAACCGACAGATGAATTCCGCTATGACTGTGACAGGGCATATGCAATCGCTTTCACTGAGAGGATGGGAGGTAGCCACTGACAACGGTGAAACCCTACATACAGCTTGCCATGGAAGGAGCCTTGCGTGTTTGATGAAGATGACAGTAGGAAAGCAGAGATTCAGAAGATGGAGCATCTCCAAAGCCTCAGCCCATTCTCCATTACTGTTGAGCAAGTACCTATTTCATGTTCTTTTGCTTTTTACAATCAATCCTGATAATCTCTGATATCCTGACTAAGATTTACAAGATAACCATAGCTTGCTTCAAGCCGACAATCTCCGTGGGATCGACCCTTGCTCACGCAAGGTATTACTTGGACGACCCAGTGCACTTGCTGGTTAGTTGTGCGGGATTGCAAAAGTGTTATTGCAATTTCGTGCACCAAGTTTTTGGCGCCGTTGCCGGGGATTGTTCGAGTTTGGACAACTGACGGCTTATCTTGTTGCTTAGATTAGGACTGTTTTATTTTTGTTGGTTTAGAGTCTTTTAGTTGAGTCTAGTTTCATATTTTAAGTTTGGTGTCCATTGCATGCTTTTGTTTTTTTCTTATAGTTTTTCGAAATTGCATGTTCTAAGTCCTTTTTTGATTCATAAAAATTCTAAGTTTGGTGTCCTCTTTGTGTTTTTCCTTTAAAATTTTCGAAAAATTAGTGTTTGATTTTCTAAAAATTTTAAGTTTGGTGTCTTTTTGTTGTTTTTCTCTTTCCTCTTTTTAAAAATCAAATCTTTTTCATAAAAACTTTTCAATCATATCTTTTTAATTGCTGTTTTCAAAATCTTTTTAATTAACTAATTGATTCAGTTCTCAATTTGCTTGGATCTTATTTTTCTTTTTTGATTTTCGAATTTTTTGTTTTATTTTCCTTTTGTTTTATTTTATTTTTATTTTTTTCGGTTATTTAAAAAAAAAAACAAAACAAAATTTATCTCTTTGCAATCATTATCATTTCCCTTTTGTCCATTATGGACTCAAGTGGAATTAATCAGTCCAAAAGGACTCTGGGGTCATATGCTAACCCCATTACAGCTGCATATGGGAGTAGCATCTGCACACCTCCCATCAAAGCAAGTAGCTTTGAGCTAAACCCTCAACTCATTATCATAGTGCAGCAAAATTGCCAGTATTCCGGTCTTCCACAGGAAGAACCTACTGAGTTTCTGGCACAGTTCTTACAAATTGCTGACACAGTACATGATAAAGAGGTGGATCAGGATGTCTACAGACTATTACTGTTTCCATTTGCTGTAAAAGATCAAGCTAAAAGGTGGTTGAATAACCAACCTACAGCAAGCATAAAGACATGGAAACAATTGTCAGACAAATTCCTGAATCATTTTTACCCTCCAAAGAGGATGACACAGCTAAGACTGGACATCCAAGGCTTTAAACAAGAGGATAATGAATCCCTTTATGATGCCTGGGAGAGGTATAGAGGTATGCTTAGAAAATGTCCCTCTGAAATGTTTTCAGAGTGGGTCCAGTTAGACATCTTCTACTATGGGCTTACAGAAAAAGCTCAGATGTCTTTAGACCACTCAGCTGGTGGATCTATACACATGAGAAGACAATTGAAGAAGCTCAAGAGCTTATAGACACTGTTGCTAGAAATCAATACTTATATTCTAGCAATGAGTTCGTACCAAAGGAGGAAGTCATGGCATTAGTCACTGATCCTAATCCTCAAGAACAGATGAATGAGCTTAATCAACAATTACTCCTGATGACAGAACAGTTAGCAGAATTTAAAGAAATGCTCCATGGTACTAAGGTTGCTAACAAGAGAATAGAACTGCAGTTGAATCAAGCAAAACAGCAAATATCTGAACAGATAACAGAGGAATGTCAAGCAGTTCAACTGAGGAGTGGGAAGACACTAATTAACACTGCTCAAAAGAGCAAAAAGCCAAACAAGGAACAATTGACAGAGGATAACCAAACCACTGTTCAAAATCCCTCTGAGGACAGTAAGAGCCCAGAGAGGAATGTTATTGGCGTTCAAACGCCAGAAAGGGAAGGAAAGTTGGCGTTAAACGCCCATTCCTTGCCCAATTCTGGCGTTCAAACGCCAGAAAAGGGGGAAAAGCTGGCGTTTAACGCCCATTCCCTGCCCAGTTCTGGCGTTCAAACGCCAGAAAAGGGGGAAAAGTTGGCGTTAAACGCCCATTTTCCTCCCAATCCTGGCGTTCAAACGCCAAGGGAGAATCAGACACCTGAGAGTGCTGACAGTAATCCCTCTAAAAAGGCTTCTTCAACCACTTCTGTAAGGAATAAACCTGCAGCATCTAAGGTTGGAGAATATCAAGCCAAGATGCCTTATCCTCAGAAACTCCGCAAAGCGGAACAGGATAAGCAATTTGCCCGCTTTGCAGACTATCTAAGGACTCTTGAAATAAAGATTCCGTTTGCAGAGGCACTTGAGCAAATACCTTCTTATGCTAAGTTCATGAAAGAGATCTTAAGTCATAAGAAGGATTGGAGAGAAACTGAAAAAGTGTTTCTCACTGAAGAATGCAGTGCAGTCATACTAAAAAGCTTACCAGAAAAGCTTCAAGATCCTGGAAGCTTTATAATACCATGCACATTAGAAGGCGCTTGCACCAAGACAGCCTTATGTGATCTTGGAGCAAGCATCAATCTAATACCTGCATCCACTATCAGAAAGCTTGGGTTGGCTGGAGAAGTCAAACCAACCAGATATGCCTCCAACTTGCTGATGGCTCCATTAAACACCCATCAGGCATAATAGAGGACATGATTGTCAAGGTTGGGCCGTTTGCCTTTCCCACTGACTTTGTGGTGCTGGAAATGGAGGAGCACAAAAGTGCAACTCTCATTCTAGGAAGACCATTCCTAGCAACTGGACGAACTCTCATTGATGTACAAAAAGGGGAAGTAACCCTGAGGGTCAATGAGGATGAGTTCAAGTTGAATGCTGTGAAAGCAATGCAGCATCCAGACACACCAGATGACTGCATGGGCGCTGACATTATTGACTCTCTGGTAGAAGAGATCAATATGACTGAAAGCCTAGAATCAGAGCTTGAGGACATCTTCAAAGATGCTCAACCTGATCAAGAAGAACTAGAGGAAGTAAAGGAATTTTCGAAAATTCCTCAGGAGGAGGATAAACCTCCCAAACCTGAACTCAAACCTCTACCACCATCCCTGAAGTACGCATTTCTGGGAGAGGGTGACACTTTTCCAGTGATCATAAGCTCTGCTTTGAAACCACAGGAAGAGGAAGCACTGATTCAAGTGCTAAGGACACACAAGACAGCTCTTGGGTGGTCCATAAGTGATCTTAAGGGCATTAGCCCAGCTAGATGCATGCACAAAATCCTGTTGGAGGATAATGCCAAACCAGTGGTTCAACCACAGAGGAGGCTAAATCCAGCCATGAAGGAGGTGGTGCAGAAAGAGGTCACTAAATTACTAGAGGCTGGGATTATTTATCCTATTTCTGATAGCCCCTGGGTAAGCCCTGTCCAAGTTGTCCCCAAAAAGGGAGGAATGATAGTGGTTCATAATGAAAAAAATGAACTAGTTCCTACAAGAACAGTCACAGGGTGGCGCATGTGTATTGACTACAGAAGACTCAATACAGCCACCAGAAAGGATCATTTTCCTTTACCATTCATAGACCAAATGCTAGAAAGACTAGCTGGTCATGATTAATACTGCTTTTTGGATGGCTATTCAGGCTACAACCAAATTGCAGTAGATCCTCAGGACCAAGAGAAAACAGCATTTACTTGCCCTTCTGGCGTGTTTGCCTACAGAAGGATGCCTTTTGGTCTGTGCAATGCACCTGCAACCTTTCAGAGGTGCATGCTCTCTATCTTCTCAGATATGGTAGAGAAATTTCTGGAAGTCTTCATGGATGACTTCTCAGTATATGGAGACTCATTCAGCTCCTGTCTTAACCACCTAGCACTTGTCCTGAAAAGATGCCAAGAGACTAACCTGGTTTTAAACTGGGAGAAATGTCACTTTATGGTGACTGAGGGAATTGTCCTTGGACACAAAATTTCAAGCAGGGGAATAGAGGTGGATAAGGCAAAGGTAGAGGTAATTGAAAAATTACCACCACCTGCCAATGTTAAGGCAATCAGAAGCTTTCTGGGGCATGCAAGATTTTACAGAAGGTTTATAAAGGATTTTTCGAAAATTGCAAAACCTTTGAGTAACGTGCTAGCTGCTGACACGCCATTTGTGTTTGACACACAGTGTCTGCAGGCATTTGAGACCCTGAAAGCTAAGCTGGTCACAGCACCATCATCTCTGCACCAGATTGGGCATTGCCATTTGAATTAATGTGTGATGCCATGATCATGCCATTGGTGCAGTGTTGGACAGAGGCATAACAAACTTCTGCATGTCATTTACTATGCTAGCCGTGTTCTAAATGATGCACAGAAGAATTACACAACCACAGAAAAAGAATTACTTGCAGTGGTTTATGCCATTGACAAGTTTAGATCTTATCTAGTAGGATCCAAGGTGGTTGTGTACACTGACCATGCTGCTCTTAAATACTTACTCACAAAGTAGGATTCAAAACCCAGGCTTATCAGATGGGTGTTGCTTCTGCAAGAGTTTGATATAGAAATAAGAGACAGAAAAGGGACAGAGAACCAAGTAGCTGATCATCTGTCCCGACTAGAACCAGTAGCTGGGGCGTCCCTCCCTTCTACTGAGATCTCTGAGACCTTCCCAGATGAGCAACTCTTTGCCATTCAGGAAGCTCCATGGTTTGCAGATATGGCAACTTAAAGCTGTGAGGTTCATACCTAAGGAGTACAGCTATGTGTAAAGAAAGAAATTAATTTCAGATGCCAAGTACTACCTCTGGGATGAACCATATCTCTTTAAGAGATGTGCTGACGGAGTGATCCGCAGATGTGTACCCAGAAGAAGCACAAAGGATCCTATGGCACTGCCATGGATCACAATATGGAGGGCATTTTGGAAATGAGCGAACAGCCACTAAAGTCCTCCAGTGCGGCTTCTACTGGCCTACTCTCTATAAAGATTCCCGAGAGTTTGTGCGTAACTGTGACAGTTGCCAAAGAGCTGGTAACCTGCCTCACGGATATGCCATGCCTCAACAAGGGATATTAGAGATAGAATTGTTTGATGTATGGGGAATTGACTTCATGGGGCCATTCCCACCATCATACTCAAACACTTACATTCTGGTGGCGGTAGACTATGTATCTAAGTGGGTAGAAGCAATTGCTACACCCACTATGATACCAAGACCGTGCTAAAATTCCTCCAGAAACACATCTTCAGCAGGTTTGGTGTTCCCAGAGTACTAATCAGTGATGGGGGCTCTCATTTCTGCAAAAACAGCTATACTCTGCTATGGTTAGATATGGAATTAGCCATAAAGTGGCAACTGCATATCATCCACAGACAATGGGCAAGCTGAAGTCTCTAACAGAGAGCTAAAAAGAATCCTAGAACGGACTGTGATAGCCCGAAGAAAGGATTGGGCAAAGAGCTTGGATGATGCTCTGTGGGCATACAGAACAGCATTCAAGACTCCTATAGGAACCTCTCCATACCAACTGGTGTATGGGAAGGCCTGTCATTTGCCTGTGGAACTGGAACATAAAGCCTACTGGGCAACCAGATTCCTAAACATGGATGCTCAGTTAGCTGGTGAAAAAAGATTGCTCCAGTTAAATGAGCTAGAGGAGTTCAGACTCAATGCCTTTGAAAATGCAAAAATTTATAAGGAAAAGGCAAAGAAGTGGCATGACAAGAAATTGTCAACCAGAGTCTTTGAGCCAGGACAAAAGTTCTGCTCTTCAACTCCAGGCTCAAATTGTTTTCCAGGAAAACTCAAATCCCGGGGAGGGGTCCGTATGTGATTACAGGAGTGTCACCATATGGATATGTTGAGCTTCAGGATATTGATTCTGACAAGAAGTTCATTGTTAATGGACAGAGAATCAAGCACTATCTTGAAGGAAATTTTGAGCAGGAATGCTCAAAACTGAGACTTGAGTGATTCTTAGCAGAAGTCCAGCTAAAGACAGTAAAGAAGCGCTTGCTGGGAGGCAACCCAGTAATTAGGAGGGTATATGATTAGTTCTTACAGAGGCAAATATCAAAAATGAAGGAATTCACAGAGTTACAGAAGGATTCAGCTCAAAAAGCAGAGAAAATGAGCTTACTGGCGAAAAAATGCCAGTAAGGGGCATTTTAGGCGTTAAACGCCAGAATGGGTACCATTCTGGGCGTTTAACGCCAGGAATGGTGCCATTTTGGGCGTTAAACGCCAGAATGGGCACCATTCTGGGCGTTTAACACCAGGTGTGCAGCATCCTGGGCGTTCTGAAAAACGCCCAGTGATAAAGGATTTCTGGCGTTTAACGCCAGCCAGGGCACCTGGCTGGGCGTTAAACGCCCAAAAGGGGTAGCAAATGGGCGTTAAACGCCAGAATGGGTGCCATTCTGGGCGTTTAACGCCAGCTTGGTGGGGGGACCACAATTCTGTTTTCAATTCAATTTTTTTCAAACTTTCCTTTTCTCACCCATACTTTTCTACAAAATCACACTTCAATCATTCATCATTCACTTTCAAATCTTCACAAATCAAAACCATTCTTCAAATCCATTTCAAATTAATCCCAAATCTTCTTCAAAAAACTCACCCTTTTCTCAATTTCTTTCCATATCTTCTCAAATCTCCTTTCTAATTTTTATTTTTTTCGAAATCTCTTCTCCCCACCCTTATAAATTCACGTTTGGAACCCCCTTTGCCCACACCATTCGAATTTCCTCTTCCTCTCTCTCTCTCTCTTCTTTCTTTTCTTTTGCTTGAGGACAAGCAAACCTCTAAGTTTGGTGTGCTTTTCCGTGATCACTAAGCCAAGATTCATCAATATCATGGCTCCTAAGGGAAAACAAACCAATTTAAGAGGCAAGAAAGAGAATAATCCAAAGAATCTTTGGAATCAAGAGAAGTTCTTAACCAAAGAACATGAAGACCATTATCACAAAATAATGGGTCTGAGGTCAGTGATCCCGGAAGTGAAATTTGATCTGAAAGAAGATGAATATCCGGGGATCCAAGAGCAAATTCGAAACAGAGGATGGGAAGTTCTAACCAATCCTGAGACAAAGGTTGGAAGGAACATGGTTCAGGAATTCTACTCAAATCTGTGGCTAACAGATAAGCAGAGAATGACTGGAACCGCTTACCATACCTACAGAACCATGGTCAGAGGGAAAGTTATGTACTTCCATCTGGACAAAATAAGAGAAATCTTCAAGTTGCCTCAACTGCAAGATGATCCTGACTCCTTCAATAGGAGGATGGTGAGAGTAGATAAAGGGTTGGATCAAGTTCTAGAGGACATATGCCTCCCTGGAACTAAGTGGATAACCAATTCAAAGGGTGTCCCAAACCAACTCAAGAGGGGAGACCTCAAACCAATTGCAAGAGGTTGGCTAGACTTTATTGGGCGTTCCATATTGCCCACTAGCAACCGTTCTGAGGTCACCATCAAGAGATCAGTGATGATTCATTGCATTATGCTTGGAAGAGAAGTGGAGGTGCATCATGTGATTGCTTGTGAGATCTACACAATTGCAAATAAGAATTCCACTGAAGCCAAATTGGCTTACCCAAGCTTGATCTCCTTGCTCTGTAAAGAGGCTGGGGTGAAGATGGGAGTAGATGAATTCATACCCATTGAACATCCAATCACCAAGAAGTCAATGGAAGGACAAGTACAAGATAACTCTATCAAAAGGAGGGCGCATGAGTTCCTCCCTGAACTCCCTGAAATTGGCTATTGGGCCAACCTAGAAGCATCTATTACCAAGTTGCAAGAAACTATGGAGCAGCTGAAGGAAGAACAGCAGAATCAGAACTGCATGCTCTGCAAATTGCTGAAGGAACAAGAGAAGCAGGGGCGTGAACTCCAAGAGCTGAAACGCCAAAAGCTCTCCTCCCAAGCTGAGGGAGCATCCACTTCTCAAAATCAAGGTTGTTGAGTCCTAACTCTGTGAAAACCTCTATCATTAGGAGCCTATTGTTTTTGTTTTTTTTTTTATTTATTTAGTGTCATCTTATATTTATTTTCTGAGTCTTGATCTTAATTCATAATTAATAAAATTAAAGTTTATGCCTTAAAGCTATGAATGTCCTATGAATCCATCACCTCTCTTAAATGAAAAAATGCTTTAATCATAAAAGAACAAGAAGTACAGGGTTTCGAATTTTATCTCTGAAACTAGTTGAATTAGTTTGATGTGGTGACAATACTTTTTGTTTTCTGAATGTATGCTTGAATAGTGCATATGTCTTTTGAATTTGTTGTTCTGAGAATGTTAAAATTGTTGGCTCTTGAAAGAATGAGGAGAAAGAGAACTGTTATTGAGGATCTGAAAAATCATCAAATTGATTCTTGAAGCAAGAAAAAGCAGAAAAAAAAAATTTTCGAAAAAAAAAAAGAAAAGAGAAGAAGAAAAGAAAAAGAAAGAAATAAAGTTGTGAACCAAGGCAAAAAGAGTGTGCTTAAGAACCCTGGACACCTCTAATTGGGGACTTTAGCAAAGCTGAGTCACAATCTAAAAAGGTTCACCCAATTACGTGTCTGTGGCATGTATGTATCCGGTGGTAATACTGGAAGACAGAGTGCTTTGGGCCACAGCCAAGACTCATACACTAGCTATGTTCAAGAATCATTATACCTAACTAGGAGAATCAATAACACTATCTGAGTTCTGAGTTCTCATAGATGCCAATCATTCTGAACTTCAAAGGATAGAGTGAGATGCCAAAACTGTTCGGAGGCAAAAAGCTACTAGTCCCGCTCATCTAATTGGAACTATGTTTCTTTGATATTTTGGAGTCTATAGTATATTCTCTTCTTTTTATCCTATTTGATTTTCAGTTGCTTGGGGACAAGCAACAATTTAAGTTTGGTGTTGTGATGAGCGGATAATTTATACGCTTTTTGGCATTGTTTTTAGTATGTTTTTAGTATCTTTTAGTTAGTTTTTATTATATTTTTATTAGTTTTTAGTTAAAATTCACTTTTCTGGACTTTACTATGAGTTTGTGTGTTTTTCTGTGATTTCAGGTATTTTCTGGCTGAAATTGAAGGTTCTGAGCAAAAATCTGATCCAGAGACTGAAAAGGACTGCAGATGCTGTTGGATTCTGACCTCCCTGCACTCGAAGTGGATTTTCTGGAGCTACAGAAGCCCAATTGGCGCGCTCTCAACGGCATTGGAAAGTAGACATCCTGGGCTTTCCAGCAATATATGATAGTCCATACTTTGCCCAAGATTTGATGGCCCAAACCGGCGTAGCAATTCGGCCTCAGAAATTCCAGCGTTAAACGCCGGAACTGGCATAAAACTTGGAGTTAAACGCCCAAACTGGCATGAAAGCTGGCGTTTAACTCCAGAAAAGGTCTCTACACGAAATTGCTTCATTGCTCAGCCCAAGCACACACCAAGTGGGCCCGGAAGTGGATTTTTCTGTCATTTACTCATTTCTGTAAACCTTAGGATACTAGTTTTACTATTTATAGGATCTTTTGACATTGTATCCGTACCTTATGACCTCATAACATTTTTTACACGTTTATTGTATACCTTCCACAGCATGAGTCTCTAAACCCCATGGTTGAGGGTGAGGAGCTCTGCTGTGTCTTGATGGATTAATGCAATTACTACTGTTTCTTATTCAATCATGCTTGCGTCCATTCTAAGATATCACTTGCTCCTAACCCGGATGAATGTGATGATCCGTGACACTCATCATCACTCTCGACTATGCACATGTGCCTGACAACCACCTCTGTTCTACCTTAGATTAAGTAGATATCTCTTGGGTTCTTTAATCGGAATCTTCGTGGTATAAGCTAGAACTGATGGCGGCATTCAAGAGGGTCCGGAAGGTCTAAACCTTGTTTGTGGTATTCTGAGTAGGACTCAATGATTGAATGACTGTGACGTGCTTCAAACTCCTGAAGGCGGGGCGTTAGTGACAGACGCAAAAGAATCACTAGATTCTATTCCGGCCTGATTGAGAACCGACAGATGAATTCCGCTATGACTGTGACAGGGCATATGCAATCGCTTTCACTGAGAGGATGGGAGGTAGCCACTGACAACGGTGAAACCCTACATACAGCTTGCCATGGAAGGAGCCTTGCGTGTTTGATGAAGATGACAGTAGGAAAGCAGAGATTCAGAAGATGGAGCATCTCCAAAGCCTCAGCCCATTCTCCATTACTGTTGAGCAAGTACCTATTTCATGTTCTTTTGCTTTTTACAATCAATCCTGATAATCTCTGATATCCTGACTAAGATTTACAAGATAACCATAGCTTGCTTCAAGCCGACAATCTCCGTGGGATCGACCCTTGCTCACGCAAGGTATTACTTGGACGACCCAGTGCACTTGCTGGTTAGTTGTGCGGGATTGCAAAAGTGTTATTGCAATTTCGTGCACCATTGCTCGCCCTCGAGCAAAAGAAGAAAAAATTGATGAAGAAGAAGAAAATATGGAGGAGAAGGAGAGTGGTGTGTATTCGGCCAAGAGGGAGAAGAGAGGGTTGTGTTGTGTGAAAATGAAGAAGTGTGGAGGGGTTTATATAGTGGAGGGGGAGGGGTTAGGTTTCGGTCATTTAGGGTGGGATTGGGTGGGAAAGAGATTTTGAATTTGAAGGTAGGTGGGGTTTATGGGGAAGAGTGGATGGATATGAGTGGTGAAGAGGTGATGGGAAAGAGAGATTGAGGTGATTGGTGAAGGGTGTATGGGGAAGAGTGTTATTGGATTGGGTGAAGAAGAGAGAAGGTGAGTTGAGGTAAGTGGGGATCCTGTGGGATCCACAGATCCCGAGGTGATCCTGTAGGGTCCACAAATCCTGAGGTGTCAAGGATTTACCATCCCTGCACCAATTAGGCGTGTCAAATGCCCTCTGCATGCAATCCTGGCATTTAACGCCAGACTGAAGCTTGTTTCTGGTGTTAAACGCCCAAATGTAGCATGTTTCTGGCGTTTAACGCCATCCTGATGCTTATTTCTGGCGTTAAACGCCAACTTTCCTTAGGGTGCAATCCTGGCGTTTAAACGCCAGACTGCTGCTTGTTTCTGGTGTTCAACGCCAGCTTCATGCTCTTTTCTGGCGTTGAACGCCAGCCAGATGCTCCTTACTGGCGTTTAAACGCCAGTAAGCTCTTCCTCCAGGGTGTGCTTTTTCTTCTGCTATTTTTGATTCTGTTTTTAATTTTTGCAATTGTTTTGTGACTCCACATGATTATGAACCTAATAAAACATAAAAGAATAATAGAAAATATAGATACAATAAAAATTAGGTTGCCTCCCAATAAGCGCTTCTTTAATGTCAATAGCTTGACAGTGAGCTCTCATGGAGCTTCACAGATCATCAGAGCATTGTTGGGACCTCCCAACACCAAACTTAGAGTTTGAATATGGGGGTTCAACACCAAACTTAGAGTTTGGTTGTAGCCTCCCAACACCAAACTTAGAGTTTGATTGTGGGGGCTTTGTTTGACTCTCTATTGAGAGAAGCTTATTGTGCCTCTTTTCCATGGTTGCAGAGGAAAATCCTTGAGCTTTAAACACAAGGTAGTCCCCATTCAATTGAAGGACTAGCTCTCCTCTGTTAACATCAATCACATCTCCTGCTATGGCTAAGAAGGGTCTTCTAAGAATGATGGATTCATTCTCATCCTTCCCAGTGTCTAAGATTATGAAATCAGCAGGGATGTAAAGGCCTTCAACCTTTACCAACACGTCCTTTACCAATCCATAAGTTTGTTTTATTGACTTGTCTGCCATCTCTAATGAGATTCTTGCAGCTTGTACCTCAAAGATCCCCAACTTCTCCATTACAGAGAGTGGCATAAGATTTATACCTGACCCCAGGTCACACAGAGCCTTCTTAAAGGTCATGGTGCCTATGGTACATGATATCAAAAATTTACCAGGATCTTGTTTCTTTTGAGGTAGAGTTTGCTGAACCCATGTATCTAGTTCACTAATGAGCAAGGGAGGTTCACCTTCCCAAGTCTCATTACCAAACAACTTAGCATTCAGCTTCATGATGGCTCCTAGATATTGAGCAACTTGCTCTTCAGTCACATCTTCATCCTCTTCAGAGGAAGAATAGTTCTCAAAGCTCATGAATGGTAAAAGGAGATTCAATGGAATCTCTATGGTCTCTAGGTGAGCCTTAGATTCTTTAGGTTCCTCAGTTTGGAACTCCTTTTGTTCAGAGGACATCCCAGGAGGTCTTCCTCACTGGGATTCACGTCCTTCTCCTCCTCTTTGGATTCGGCCATTGTGATTATGTCAATGGCCTTGCACTCTCTTTTTGGATTCTCTTTTGTATTGCTTGGGAGAGTACTAGGAGGGGTTTCAGTGATTTTCTTACTCAGCTGGCCCACTTGTGCCTCCAAATTTCTGATGGAGGACCTTGTTTCACTCATGAAACTTAAAGTGGCCTTAGATAGATCAGAGACTATGTTTGCTAAGCTAGAGGAACTCTTCTCAGAATTCTCTGTCTGTTGCTGAGAAGATTATGGAAAAGGCTTGCTATTGCTAAGCCTATTTCTTCCACCATTATTAAAGCCTTGTTGAGGCCTTTGTTGATCCTTTCATGAGAAATTTGGATGATTTCTCCATGAAGAATTATAGGTGTTTCCATAAGGTTCACCCATGTAATTCACCTCTGCCATTGCAGGGTTCTCAGGATCATAAGCTTCTTCTTCAGAAGATGCCTCTTTAGTACTGTTGGATGCATTTTGCCATCCATTCAAACTCTGAGAAATCATGTTGACTTGCTGAGTCAACATTTTGTTCTGAGTCAATATGGCATTCAGAGCATCAATTTCAAGAACTCTCTTCCTCTGAGGCGTCCCATTATTCACAGTATTCCTTTCAGAAGTGTACATGAACTGGTTATTAGCAACCATGTCAATGAGTTCTTGAGCTTCTGCAGGCATTTTCTTCAGGTGAATAGATCCACCTGCAGAATGGTCCAATGACATCTTAAACAATTCAGACAGACCATCATAGAATATATCCAGGATGGTCCATTCTGAAAGCATGTCAGAAGGACACTTTTTGGTCAACTGCTTGTATCTTTCCCAAGCTTCATAGAGGGATTCATCATCTTTTTGCTTAAAGATTTGAACATCCACTCTAATCTTACTCAGCTTTTGAGGAGGAAAGAACTTGGCCAAGAAGGCTGTGACCAGCTTATCCCAAGAGTTCAGGCTATCTTTAGGTTTAGAGTCCAACCATATTCTAGCTCTGTCTCTTACAGCAAAAGGGAAAAGCATAAACACGTAGACCTCAGGATTAACCCCATTGGTCTTAACAGTATCACAGATCTGCAAAAATTCAGTTAAGAACTGAAAAAGATCTTCGGATGGAAGTCCATAAAACTTGCAGTTCTGTTGTATCAGAGAAACTAAATAAGGCTTCAGCTCAAAGTTGTTTGCTTCAATGGTAGGGATTGAGATGCTTCTTCCATGTAATTTGGAATTTGGTGCAGTAAAGTCACCAAGCATCTTCCTTGCATTATTGTTGTTATTATTTTCAGCTGCCATCTCCTTTTCCTGTTCGAAAATTTTAGTTGGGTCCCCTTCAGAGTACTGTGCTTTAGCTGCTCTTAGCTTCCTCTTCAAGGTCCTTTCAGGTTTAGGATAAGCTTCAACAAGAATGCCTTTTTCTTTGTTCCTGCTCATATGAAAGAGAAGAAAACAAAGAGAGAAGAGGAATCCTCTATGTCACAGTATAGAGATTCCTTTATGTGAGTAGAAAAAGAGAAAAATAGAAGAAAGAGAAGAAAAAAAATCGAACACAGAAGAGAGGAGAGGGTTCGAATTTTTGATGAAGAGAAGTGTTAGTAAATGAGTAAATAAATAGAAGAAGATGATAGGGAGAGAATTTTGAAAATTGTTTTTGAAAAAAATTAGTGATTTTCGAAAATTAAGAGAAGAAATAAAATTAAAATTAAAATTTGAAATAATTAGTTAATTAAAAAGAATTTTGAAAAAGAGGGAGGTGATTTTCGAAAATTAGAAAGAGAAAAGTAGTTAGGTGATTTTTGAAAAAGATAAGAAATAGTAAAACAAACAAAAAATCAATTAGTTAGTTGAAAAATATTTGAAAATCAATTTTGAAAAGATAGAAAGTTAGAAAAGATTTTGAAATTAATTTTGAAAAAGATATGTTTGAAAAGATATGATTGAAATTTTATTTTGAAAAAGATTTGAAAAGGAAATTAAAAAGATTTGATTTTTAAAATTAAAATTGATTACTTGACAAACAAGAAATTAAAAGATATGATTCTAGAATTTAAAAATTGAACCTTTCTTAACAAGAAAGTAACAAACTTCAAATTTTTGAATCAATCACATTAATTGTTAGTAAAGTTTTCAAAATTTTGAAATGAAATTAAGAAAAAGATTTTGAAAATCAATTTAAAAATTTTCGAAAATAACAAAAGTAAAAAGAAAAGATTTGATTTTGAAAAAGTTTTGAAAAGATAAGATTTTTTTTAAAATATAAATCTTGACTTGACTAACAAGAAACAACTAATTTTAAAAATTTTTGACTAAGTCAATCCAAAGATTTCAAAATTTTATGAGAGAAACAAGGAAAAGATATTTTTATTTTTGAATTTTTAATGATGAGAGAGAAAAACACAAATATGACTCACAACATGAAAATTATGAATCAAAACACATGATGCATGCAAGAACACTATGAATGTCAAGATGAACACCAAAAATATTATGAAGATCAAGATGAACATCAAGACTTATTTTTGAGAAATTTTCAAGAAAAGAAAAACATGCAAGACACCAAACTTAGAAATTTTCAATGTTGAGACACTATGAATGCAAAAATGCATATGAAAAACAACAAAAGAAACAAAACAAGAAAATATGAAGATCAAACAAGAAGACTTCTCAAGAACAACTTGAAGATCATGAAGAACACCATGCATGAAATTTTTGAAAAATGCAAAAGTTTTTAAAACATGCAATTGACACCAAACTTAAAAATTGACACTAGACTCAAACAAGAAACACAAAATATTTTTGGTTTTTATGATTTTCTTAAATTTTTTTTTCGAAAATTATTTTGGAAAAACGAAAAAGAAGAAAAAAATTTTGAAAGATTTTTGAAAACTTTTTGAAAAGAAAATTACCTAATCTGAGCAACAAGATGAACCGTCAGTTGTCCAAACTCGAACAATCCCCGGCAACGGCGCCAAAAAACTTAGTGCGCGTAAATTGTGATCATCAACAATGGCGCCAAAAGACTTGGAGCTCTCAAACGTGAATCACACTTTGTCACAACTTCGCACAACTAACCAGCAAGTGCATTGGGTCGTCCAAGTAATACCTTACGAGAGTAAGGGTCGATCCCACGGAGATTGTTGGTATGAAGCAAGTTATGGTCATCTTGTAAATCTTAGTTAGGCGGATTCAAATGGTTATAATGGTTTTCGAATATAAAGATAAGTAAAGCATAAAATAGAGATAGAGATACTTATGTAAATCATTGGTGGGAATTTCAGATAAGTGCATAGAGATGCTGTGTTCCTGTTGAATCTCTGCTTTCCTACTGTCTTCATCCAATCCGTCATACTCCTTTCCATTGCAAGTTGTATGTAGGGCATCACCGTTGTCAATGGCTACTTCCCATCCTCTCAGTGAAAATGGTCCAAATGCTCTGTCACAGCACGGCTAATCATCTGTCGGTTCTCGATCATGTCGGAATAGAATCCATTGATTCTTTTGCGTCTGTCACTACGCCCAACACTCGCGAGTTTGAAGCTTGTCACAGTCATTCAATCCCTGAATCCTACTCGGAATACCACAGACAAGGTTTAGACTTTCCGGATTCTCAAGAATGGCCGCCAATAATTCTAGCTTATACCACGAAGATTCTGATTAAGGAATCCAAGAGATACACGCTCGTTCTAAGGTAGAACGGAAGTGGTTGTCAGTCACGCATTCATAGGTGACATTCATCATGTTGAAGTGCAGCGAATACCTTAGAACAAGAATAAGCTGAATTGAATAGAAAATAGTAGTAATTGCATTAATACTCGAGGTACAGCAGAGCTCTACACCTTAATCTATGGTGTGTATAAACTCCACCGTTGAAAATACATAAGTGATGGTCCAGGCATGGCCGAATGGCCAGCCCCCCTGAATGATCAAAAGACCGAATGGTCAAAAGACTAGACTCTAGTACAATAGTAAAAAGTTCTATTTATACTAAACTAGCTACTAGGGTTTACAGAGATAAGTCTAAGTGCAGAAATCTACTTCCGGGGCCCACTTTGGTGTGTACTTGGGCTAAGCTTGAGCTTTACACGTGAAGAGGCTTCTCTTGTGGTTAAACGCCAAGTTGTAACGTCTGTTTGGCATTTAACTCTGGTTTGTGACGTGTTTCTGGCGTTTTACTCCAGAATGCAGCATAGAACTGGCGTTGAACGCCAGTTTGCGTCATCTAAACTCGAATAAAGTATGGACTATTATATATTGCTGGAAAGTCCTGGATGTCTACTTTCCAACGCCGTTGAGAGCGCGCTATTTGAAGTTTTGTAGCTCTAGAAAATCCATTTCGAGTGCAGAAAGGTCAGAATCCAACAGCATCAGCAGTCCTTTGTCAGCCTCCTATCAGATTTTTGCTCAGGTCCCTCAATTTCAGCCAGAAAATACCTGAAATCACAGAAAAACACACAAACTCATAGTAAAGTCCAGAAATGTGAATTTTGCATAAAAACCAATAAAAACATCCCTAAAAGTAGCAAGATCCTACTAAAAACTACCTAAAAACAATGCCAAAAAGCGTATAAATTATCCGCTCATCATGCGGCCGCACAGGCGTGTGCGCGCGTACCCTTTGGATAGTTTTAAAACGTGTGCGTACGCACAGGGGTGCGTGTATGCACAGGTTTGAAAATTTACAAGGTTTGTTCACTCACACAACCTGTGCCAGCGCCCCCAACAGACTAGCCTCCATAACGTGTGCGTGCGCACAGGTGTGTGCGTGCGCACAGGTGTGTGCGTGCGCACAGGTGTGTGCGTACGCACAGGTTGCAATTTCTTATTGGAGCGCACGCGCACCAGTTGTGCTATCGCCGCAACCAGTAAGCACTTTCTTGCCTATGCGTACACACAGGTCTGTGCGTGCGCACATGTATAAAATTTTGCAGGGTTGTGCGTACGCACAAGGCTGTGCGTGCGCACATACCAGAAATCTCAAAATTCTGCAACTTAGCAAAATTTCAGATTTTCAGCACCAACTTTGAATGATCATAACTTCCTCTACAAAATTCCAAATCTTTCAAACTTTATATCATTTTGAAGAGTTTTTAATAAACTTTAATTCTAAACTAAATTTCAATCGATTTTGAAAACCGAGGCAAATGTTATGATCAGACAAAGTTCACCAAAAACTCAATTTTACAAAACTTCACAATTTCCTCAATTTCTTACCATACACCATCCAAAACCATACCAAACCATTCAAAACTCCACTTTTACTCAAAATTAACCTTTGTATCATATTACATTGAATCATATATATCACATTTTTTTTCACATTTCATTATCCACAACCTCAATTATCACATATACAACATATATACCAATCATCATCATATCATCATCAATTCTCATCATCAATCCAACTATGATTCAAATCAATACTTTACAATACTAATTCATCCACATCCATCATATCTCAACTTCATCATTTAACCACAACAACAACATCAAATTGTTATACTTCATCAACATAAACAATCATCAACAACATAAAATTTCTAAACCTATCCTATGTGTTACTAGCCTATGTGTCCATGAATATTATATACTACATAGAGGAAACCAAAACCATACCTTAGCCAATTTCCTATATGCACCAAAACCCAAAATGAGCCCAAGCAAGCTCTCAACTCCAAATCAAGCTTTCAATTCCACTTCAACAAGCACCAATATGTTCCAAAAGCTCCCAAACTCACTGTTATCAAGCTATATACATATAAATCACCACAAATCAACCTAGGGTTTGACATAAACATAATCTCACAAGGGTTTAAGAGCTCTTACCTTTTCCAATAGCTTTGGAAGCCAAAACCCAATGCTAAGCAAGGATTAGAGTTAACCTAAACATCCAAAATCACAAAACTCATTTAATCCAAAGCCCTAATAAACCCAAAATTTTGAGGAGAGAAACAGAGAGAGATTCGAGCTTTCCTTGCCAGTTTTTTATATGGGTTTTGTAGAGCTCTTCACAAGGAACGCATAGCCATTGACGACACGCAAATCGGAGCATCATAGCTCGAGATATCGCGAAGAGAAGAGAGGTGTGAATAGTGTTCTCTTCTTCCTCTCCTTCCCTCTTTCAAATCTGAAGTGTGTGTGTTTATAAGGTGAGGGTTCATTAAATGAACCTTATATATGTTGGGCTTGGGCTAACTTGGGTCCGGTCCAAACCATTAGCATTTTTAGCCCGTTTGGCCCAACTTCGGGCCAAACCTTTAAAATTAACGCCAAGTTTTCAACTTCTAACATTTTTCTAAGGTTTTTGACGATTTTCACTTTTTCTCGTGCAGTACCGGGCAGACTTGAATCGGTTCAACTGGTTCAACTGTCGGTTCATAATTTTTTACGGTTTTTTGTAGAAAACACATTTTCTGACTCAGAAAGGCTTACTGAGTCCAAAAATCACCTTTAAATCCTCTAATTCTCTCTCTAACTTTTCAGAATCAAATTTGGGCATTATACTCACTTAATTAACCGATTGATTAGTTGCGGTTCTTACAAAGTGCACTAGAGCTTGAAGGTTGGTTGTTAGGGGTAGATGGTGGTTCTATTTGAGAAATAAAAGCTTGTAAAGTAGAGGTAAGACCGGTAAGGCTAGAGGTAAGTGAATTCTGAAGCACTTTTTGTCCTTGAAGGATAGAATGAAGTGTTTCATCTTGGTTAGAGGAAGGGGGTAGGTGATTTGAGGGGCTTATGGTTGATTGAATGGAGGTGCTTGGTATTGCCTTTAGTGAGAGGCTCGGTATGGAGGGTTCTGTTGGTTCTGATTCTGTTGATAGTTGTTGTTATTCCACCTTTGATTTTGACCATTGTCTCTACCTCCTTGGTTGTAGTTGTCCCTCCATCCTTGGTTGGAATTGTCTCTCCATCCTTAGTTGGAATTGTCTTGTCAACCCTGATTGTAGTTCCCACCTTGATTCGGACGGTTGTAGAAATTATGGGTAGCCACCAAGGTGTTGTCTTCTTGTTGGAGTTGAGGACATTCATCAGTGTAGTGAGAATAGCAAGCGCATATTCCACACACTCTCTAAGGGACTAACTGTTGACAATGTTGCTGTGGAGGAGGCGGAGTTTGTTGTTGATTAAGCTGGAGCTGCTTTAGTATATTGGTCATCTCTCCCAGAGTCTTTGTGAGTGCAGCTGTCTCACTACTAGAGGAAACTTCTGCAATAGCCTTGGGATGGTTGTTCCTGCCTTGTATTTCGGGTGGACTCAACTAGATCGTTGATCAGTTGCCATGCTTCTGTCACCGTCTTGTACTTAGTCAGAGAGCCATTACTTGCAGCATCTAAAAGAGTCTTCTCTTGAGGCTTCATGCCTTGGCAGAAATAGCTAATCAACACCAACCGGTCAATCTTGTGGTGGGGACATGAGGCTAGGAGATTCCTGAAGCGTTTCTAATACTCGTATAGAGTCTCTGATTCTCCTTGAATAACACAGGAAATCTCCTTCCTCAATTTGTCTGTAACTTCTGCTGGGAAGAACTTGTCCAGGAACTCCCTTCTGAGCGAGTACCAATTAGTAACAATAGCTTTCGGTTGAGTGTAGAACCACTCTTTTTCCTTTCCCTCCAGAGAAAATGGGAAGGCGTATAGCCATACGGCAATCTCATCAGCACCATGCCGCCTAGTAGTTGAACAAGCTGTCTGAAAATCCCTAAGATGCTTGATAGGCTCTTGAGCAGGTAAGCCATGGAACTTAGGCAGTAGATTGATCAGAGCAGTCTTGTGTTCGAAGTCAGCAGTCAAGTTCGGATGACGCGCTTGATATGGTTGCAGTGTAAAGTCCGAAGCTCCTGCTTTCTTGAGAGTAATCCTTATGGGCTCCGCCATAGTACCTGTACTTAAATCAACAAAAGAGGCGTCAATAGAATTAGCAGGTGAGGAACTAGTTTCTTCCTCGAATGACGCTTCAGGTTCAACCTCAGATAAGACTGGTGAATTAGACGAAACCCCTTCACCACCCTTGTAGGCTAACCGACGCTGAGTTCGCCTAATACATGAAATAGTCCTTTCGATCTCAGGATCAAATGCGACTAAGCTCGGATCCAGTAACGAGTGTGTCATTCAATAAAAGAAACATATAGCTCATGGTAATAAAATATAAAAAGAACAATTCAATGATGTAAATAAAATAAATATTTACACCAACCAATAATTTAGCACACAGTTACAACTCCCCGGCAACGGCGCCAAAAATTGAGGAGCAGAAAATTGCCAGTTAAAAATTTCTAGTAAAATAACGTTGTAAGTACAGTTCTTAACTGACTAAAATTCCACTTATCAATTTAAAATGGTTGTCACAAATTTAGAATTAATTAACTGGGAGTAGAATTTCTAGGTCGTCTCCGAAAGAGTTGACAAAAGAGTGCAATTTATTGATAAGGGGTTTTCTGAGAAATTTTTAGAGTTGAAAATGGAAAAAATAAATAGTTAAAAATTATGCAAGTAGCAATTAACAAGAGATGTTGTGTATTTAAAATAAATAAAAAGCCTTGGTTAGGAGAAAATTAATTGGAGTTTCTATCCTCGTTGAATTTATCAAGTGTAATAGTAAAAAGGTTGTTGCTTTTACTTAGTTATCCTCTGACTAATAGAGGAAAGTCAAGTAGGTAATACCAACTTCACTTTACAAGTCCTAATCAACTCCCAAGGAGTGATTAGAGTTAGTAAAAATCCAATTGGCAGCAATTTCCAATTACCTATTAACACTAGAGTCAACACAAGGGTTTCCTATTAATCAACTCTAAAGTTAAGTTGGAAACTCTACTCTATTTTCACAAACATGTAAAGGGAGTAGATAGAAAACATGGTAATTGAAACTAAATTAATAAAATTAAAATTGACTCTGATAATTAATTGAAAGAAACTTGGAATTAAACATAAGAATGGTTCATTGCATTAATAAACTCAGAATTCAACAAAATACAAATATGAGTACCAATCATTAAATGAAAAACAAAAGAGTAGAGTAATAGAGAAGCAAACTAAAGTGATGACTTCAACCAAATGTGGTAGCAGCTCTCTCAAAAATCCAATCCAAAAGCAAAGCTAAGAAAATACTAAGAACCCTCGGGAAGTAGTGTTTTCTCTAAGATTCAAAACTAAAAACTAAAAACTAAGTGAGAATGAAGATGTCTAAGTCTCAGCTACACCTCTGCCTCTAATCTGGACTTTCGGGCCTAAAACTGGGTGCAAAAGGGGCCCAGAAATCGCACCCAGCGAATTCTGATATCTGCAACACGTGATAGCCTGTCACGCATACGCGTCGTCCACGTGTATGCGTCGATGTGTATTCTTCTAGTCACGCGTATGCGTCGCTCCACGCATGCGCGTCGATGCACTTTCTCCTGACCACGCGTACGCGTGGCTCCACGCGTGCGCGTCGCTGCTCCCCCCATGAAATTTTTAATTCCTTGTGTTCCTTCCTCTTTTGCATACTTCTTTTCCATCCTCTAAGTCATTCTTGCCCTGTAATCCCTGAAAACACTTAACGCACATATCACGGCATCGAATGAAAATAAGAGAGGATTAAAAATAGCGAATTTAGGGCCAAAGGAGCATGTTTTCAGTCATAGCATCAATTAGGAAGGAAAGTGTAAAAGCATGCATTTCATATGAATAAGTGTATAAAAGATTGATAAAATCCACTCTATTTAACACAAGATAAACCATAAAATAGTAGTTTATCACACACATTTGTATAAATTTATTTTTCATCAGAATACGAACAAAAATATATATATATATATATATATATATATATATATATATATATATATATATATATATAACTTACATGTAGAAATATTGCCAAAAAACCTCCCATTTTTGAAATCAGATATCATCTCATCTAACTTAATGCTAAAGATTCTTGAGGCAATATCAGGATGATCCTCGTCTTAAAGCCAGTGTCATGTAAAAGGTATTTTATCTCATCCCATTCAGGATTGCAAGTAATTGTGATAAAATAACTGGAGTATCCAAAAAACTTACAAATGGCAAATGCATATTTACAATTGTTGAACATGTATCTAGGACCACTAATAAAACTGCTTGAAAGAATTATTCTTTGACCAGAAGAAACCGCATCAGCTTCTCCCTTAACTAAAGATTTATGCAATGAGTTGTACTTGTCAACCTTGAGCTTAGGTTGGTTGTTGCGTGAATATTTAAGCCGCTCAAACTCAATCATAGTATATGAATTAACTAAAACTGTTGAAATAATCTTCTTGAACGTAATAGTATAAATGATTCTTCCAAACACATTCGTATTCTGATCTACTAAAACTCTGCCTAAAACTCTTGCTAACTTAAGCGTCAGAACCTCTTGCAGGTATCACCCCTACCTCCTCACGAGGAACTTGGACAGGCGGCACCTCAATATAACAAGTCAGACACTATCCCACAAAGAGATCTAAATCTCACGTTCAGACCCAATAAACGTTTCACGTAACCCTCAGAATAACAACTATATTGGATAACTAACAAAAAATTAACCAATATCAACCAATAATTCAAAAAAAAATTAATATCATCTATTCACAATTTTTTTCACATAACTTTTATTCACTTTTTCTTCTTTGTCCTAACACCTCAATTTCATCTAACACCACAAGCCATCTACCTCCACTACTGCTAGCTGCCGTCGACCGCCGCTAGTTGTCACTGTCAGCCAACTTCGATGATCCACTATTCGTCATGCTAAATTTTAAATCCTAAATTTTAAACATTAAATCCTAAACCCTAAATTTTAAACATTAACCTTAGATCTTAAACACTAAATTTTAAACTCTAAATCTTACATTTTAAAGTATAAAAGCTAAATTCTAACCTTATTAAATTATATTTTTTATTTAAATTTTAAATATTTTTATTATTTCTAATTTTATATTTTTTTATTATAAATTATTGGCTACTTTGTTAACTAAAACTTATTCATTCCCTATACTTTTCCAACTTCTTATTAGAATATATATATATTTGTAATAATTAAGAAGCTTATAAGATAGGATTTTGGTTGCTTGCCTCCTCTATGTAGAGAAATACTATGATACATGGATACTGACACAAACACATGACACAATATAATATGAGACATGCGAATACATGAATTTTAAAATTTTATAAGATATGGAGATACGTTATATATATAAAATATAAAGTATTTTTTAAAATAAATTACAATAATATTTTAATATTTTATTAATATTAAAATATAAAATATTTTTAACTGCTTTTAATATTTTTTAATTATATAAATATTTAAAAATTTCTTTATTTTGATAAATAATAATATATATTATTTCTAAACTTATTTTAATTATTTCAAGAATAAATGTTATGACTTATGAATAAGGCTGGATATGCTGATGTGTGATTGTATTTAGGTGTGTCTAAGTCTGTACAAAATTTTTTTTATTTTTTATTAAAACATAATTAGACACCGTAGATACACGTATCAGACGAGTATTAATAAATGTTGTATCCGAAATATATACACACACAGAAACGACAACTCAATAAAGTGTCCGTAATTCATAGCCGTTCATTTATATAGTCCTAAATATATGCCTAATCTTGACCTATTAGGAAGCTAATCAATTTAGAACTGTGAACTTCAGAGCATTACCATTCTGAAACTATTAAATCAATACAGTAACCACTATTTTTCAAGGTGCCACTAACACATTCAACATCCGAAAAATCTAAAATTTTATATGCAAGTTCTCCAATGTCTTGAGTTTGAAATGCTCCAAGCCACGGGTAAAACAGATGATCATAGAAAAAGTTCTATTACTAACTACCCTTGATGCCATCCAGATTATTGGTATCTTTCTGCAGAATATACAAGAATCTGGACAACAACTGGAAATACACTGAAGCATAATAGTTTTTAGAAAATGTCATGGTAGTAATTCTAGATTCAATCAAAAATCAAAACGGACTTCTATTTTTCCATCCTTATAAAAAAAAAGGTGATTTCTATGGTAACATGAGTGATGGTAGTTAAATATGATTATGATTTGAGTGACCAATAATATTATGACATGTAGTACATAAAATTATCATTAAAAGTCGTTACTCATTTGGTCGAATGAGTATGTATTAAAAGTAATTGCAATGATAATAAAAAAAAAATAGGAACGACTAATATACAGGTTATCCAAATATCTTTTTGTGAACATAATTTTTAGGTGATTGCTACGGTACGATGATAAATTAATACGTACCGATATGTTTAAGATATGGATAAATAATAATAAGCCATGTGGAATTTATTTTCCACGTCAGCTTTAATTTTTTCTTTTTTAAATATATAGTATATCACTACTTTTACTAAAACACCCTTTTAATTAAATAAAAATAAAAAAATATTTATTTATTTAATTTTATAAAAAGACTTAAATATCATTTCTTTATTTGATGAGACAAAAGTATCCTTTTAAATTAATCAAATTTTAAAATTAAAAAATTAAACAAAACAAAAATATATCTAATAAAAATTATTTTTGAAATCTAGGTTTCAGAAATCCTTTTCATCTTGTCAAGTTCTTCTAATAAAAAATTGTTTCTGAGTTTCAAAAATCTTCTTCATCTTCTCAAGTTCTTCCCTCCCCTTCGTATCTCTCTCTCTCTCCCCCTGGAGCTCGGTCTCTCTCATCTCTCTCACCGTGGCATCGCCGTTGCTCTCTGTTTCGTCATCGTCTTGCACATAGTCGCGCGCGCCTTCATTGCGCTCTTCGTCGCCGGCGGCAGAAGCAGCAGGTTCAGGGGCTCGTCGTCTTCTTGCTTCGAGTGTCGCCGTCAGCCTCCTTCGTGCAATCAGAAGCTGCTTCATGATTTGGTGAGTTCTAACAAAGGTAGGATTTTATTGTTCCAAGTTAGTTGAAACTTGAAACCGTGACGCTGATGTTTTCTTCCCTTTTCATCGCCACAAAGAATCCTTATATTCTGGCTCACCCACTTCGCTAGATCACACTGTCATTTGATGATTCCATCAATATCATTGTTTATTTAGTTGTTAATCAACCACTTTGTTAATGTAAAATAAATTGAAATTCTAGGTTTGGGTAAAGTGGGGACAGAGACGCCAGTTCATTCCCCAGAACAAGCTAGGTAACTTAATTGATAATTTTTTACAATAGATCAGTTGTTCATTCCTTCTTTGAATTGTCCAGTTATATTTAGGTCTTCCTAGTTTGTTATTAGTGCAACAATTGTCAGTGATTTGACTTTTAGGTTGGATACTACCTGATTTTGTTACAAAGTAGAAATTTGCTTCGATTCAATTTAATACATAGGTGTTTACTCAGCAGTTTATTGTTTTCCATCTTGTTCCATCATTGTGACTAAGCATGCACTTTGTTACTCAAATATTACAGGAAAATCATTTGGATTTACGGCTTGTTCGGAACCAGTGGCTTTTAATAGATCCCAAAATACATTTTCTCATGTCAGAGGCAAATGAAGACAAAACATTGAAGATTATATCTACCTACTCTTTTCTTTTACTATTTCAAATGATATATAATTCCCATGCTCATTGCATTTCAGGATGGTTATGTTCCGTATCATTCTGCCAGAATTGAACCGAGTTCAGCGGCTTCTTTGGATTCCTCTAAAAGAGAGAAAATCTTCCATGAGATGCTAAATAATTTGTTGGGCCAAATCCAAAGTGACTCTGACCATCGTGTGGTAATCCGATGTGATGTCAACTTCAACACGGCTTGCTATGGCAGAAACTTAAACACACTTATTGGACGCACTGCACATATTGAGTTCTTGGAGTCCGACATTTTCGCTAAGTTCATAATGTGGTCTTTCCCAGAGCTGTTCAGATAGTAAACAACTGAATTTCCATAATTCAGGCCATTTTGTCAGTTTAGCAAAACAGATAGGTCGACCGAAGAAGGCTTTCGGAGCAGTGTAATTGAAACAGCCAAGAGATGCTGAATTCAAGTCCGTCAAATGTCAAAACTCCATGGCATCCGGCTTGATTCTCGCAGTCTGAATCATAATCCTCCAAAAAATGTGCCCGCATTTTGCTTACATGGGGAATCTTGTGGCATGTGTGGAGCAACAGGCCTTGCATGGAAGGGGAATATAGCCTTTTTTGCTAACTAGTGTTCCCTGTACTCTGCTAAAGGACCTGAGCTTTTGCATTTATGCAAGGGCAGAATAATGTAAATTAACTCAGGCATGTACAATTACAAAGAACAAAAACAATGTGCATTGTATCATATCTGACAAGTATATATAATATTGTTAGATCTGCTGCAAGCTTAGAAAACTAAAGATAATGTTGTACACACAAAGTTTATTAACCCTTCCTTGTTAAGCAGTGTTATTTTTGTTAACTGTTCTGGTGGCAGTTGTTATGATCTTGTCTATGGTTTGGTTCTGTTGTCTCTTCTTTATACATGTATATCTGAAGCGGCTAATGTTTGTTGCTTTGTGTACTGAGCTTTCCAATGAGCCAAATGAAGTTGTCTCCATTATTAGACAATGCTAGAAATCTAGTATTTCTGGCATAGTTGTAATAGTGAGACAAACTTAATATAGAAATATACATAGTAACAAAAAATGTTCATGAGTCTAGACAAGATTAGAACAAATCATGAACACAAGCAATTTATTTAAATAATAAGAATTTAAATTTTAATGCACTGTGCATCTAATTAGCTTAAATGTCCATCCAATAAAACAGACATGATTGGATGAATGTGTAAATGTACTAATACATCAAAATTAAACTCAAATAATAGATTGTCAGTTTGTTATACGTTTCAAGTGTTTGGACAAATGATAATAACATTTAAAGTTGAAAGAAATTTTCTTCTGAAAATAAATTATTAAATCTGAACACATTGCACAATGCACATGTGTCATGCCTCACTGGAACAGAGAATAAATTCTATTTAATCTATCGGCTGTCTCCATTTTCATAAACACGAGCTGATGTTTCTTTAAGGCATCATACATTCTTCTTATGAATAAGCAACACATTCAGTTCATTGAGAATAGAAACATAACATGCAACTTACATAATACAGGCATTCAAATGAAAATTTTAAACTCTATTTAATAACTTCAACCCAAACCTTAGCAACGGAAAATCATTCAGACAAAACCTTCGGCATTAGAAATTTACTCACATAAGTGTGAGAAAATACTTGCTATATATAAATATATATTTTAAGCCACCGAACCATAAAATATTTATGAAGTGATTATGTTTTCTTATACAAAGTACAGATATATAAATACAATGCAAAACAAGGAAGCTAAATGATTTATCAACTAAGCTCGTCTACTCATTCTTCCTCCTCCCCAAAAAGCTGGTAAGATGTAAAAATATACATGTTCCGCAAATTTGTACATCTGGTAAGCTCAACAATCCAACATTTTCATTGATCTGCATAGCTAGATGAGCCAAGGTAATCAAGACCCTCAGTTCAGCACGTCATAATCTTCCGGAATGCCTCCCTCACTTGGCGCTCCAGTGGATCCAGTCCAACTCTAAAAGCTTCACAAACATGAGTGAGCTCCTTCATGTCCTGTTCAATTTCCATTTCCTGATCCTCTGTCAAGGGAAACTGAGGTGAATCCACCAAGTCTGTCAAGTGACGGGTACATAGCTCAACTCGATATATCTCCTTCAACAATCCATTTGAGTTCCGGTGATCTCGCTTCTTTGACTCCTCCATGATCCGTTCATAAAGGGTGTTAACCGGCACGCTCCAAGAAAATTGCCGTGAGACTGAAAAGTGAATGTTTAGACCCCTGTCCTGGCAGGGAATTGCTGCAACAAGGGTCCACAAAACAAACAAGAGAATACAATTCATTGTATAAACAGGAACTGCAAGTCCTCTTGTAGCAGAAATCTCATTCCCACGAGGTGGAACAAGGTTGCTTGCAATGGACTGGAGTTGCTTGGCAGCAGACCATGATCGAGAGACACTCCATGAATGCGATCGTGAATGCCCTGCCGAGTGTTGATCCTTGCTCGAGTTATGACGCCCAAAAGATCTATTACGTTGCGAAAAAAATGATCCAGAGTCTTTCTCCTCGAGCATTGCCAATGCTAAATCCATCAGTGCCTTTCTTGCCCTCCGGAACTGGCCTTCATTCAATGCTCTCTTATTCGAACCCAAGGCAGAAAGCACAATATCCAGATGCTTTTGCCATGTACGAATCTTCTCAACCCCATCACGGCTTGCATTACAAATATCAAGCGCCTTCACTGACTTCTCAAAGAATTCAGAAATCAAACGATCTAAGGGGGGTTTTGAAACCTGCTCTTTATTATTCAACAGAATAGTCCTGAATTCCTCATGGCAGCAGATGAATACACCCAATAGCTTCTGAACCCAATCAATTGAGAGCAATTCATCATTACTCGTGAATTCAACAGAATAGTCCTGAATTCCTCATGCCAACTGATAATATTTTTAATTGATAAACTCTTATAAACTGATAAACAAAACCAATCATTTACCATCCAAAGGAAATGCTCAAGCAGGGCTAGTTCAAACTACACATAAATCCAATCCATGCCCTACACTTCACAAGCACTAAAGTAATGCTTCAAAGCATAACTACATGAAAAGAAACATATCAATAGCATCACATTCACATTAATCGCATTATTTGACTTTTCTAAAGTCAAAACCAATCCAAAACATATTAAGATACATACATGTGAATCTAAATAGACATATGAGCCGAGTAAGTTTACCTTTTTTCTCTGATCAGACAGCATCTTCAAAACTGAGCATAAATGAACCTTAAATTATTTAACCAAAAGCTGCATCAACCAGCCCCTTCTCTCGGGTGTAATCCAAATCACCCGAGAAAAAAGGGAAAACCAGAGTTGCACTAGAACTCCCGCATCAAGAGGGAATGATCAAAATGAAAAAGATTTTGGTAACAATGAAAAAGGCAATAACCACTTAGCATTTTGGTAACAAAAGGCAATAAACTCTAAGCATTTTGGTAACAAAACAAAACATTTTTCAACTGAAATAAAAAATAACGGCAAGTGAATGGACTAAACAGCATAAAGACAGAAAATTCACAACCACCTTCTTATGCAAGGAAACAGGCAAGCATTGTTTATAAGCCTAAACCAGTACAAGTCATGTGATGATAAATAAATATTTGAGCCTTAATCATTTAAAGAATCTTTACAACTCATGAAACAGCTTGAGTTATATGAGAAAGTGGCAAGAAATTTAACTTTGTTAACCAAAATATTCAACTTCTTGGCAGTTATTTCTCTCAATAACTGCATAGAACTGCTATAGAGCTTTCTTTGACATGAATCTAGCAGAGAATTTGATAAGTAAATAACTCAATTGGAACTTCAAATTGCATAAATTAAAAATATAATATATAGATTATAACTCTATTGCTTTTTGTTGTTGATGACATCATTCAAAAGTCCAGCCCATGTATTGCTATCACGGGGTCCACTAGAATACGACGAGACATGCGAAAACTGAGGATATGATGTAATTCCGGCAGTAGAAGGATATTAGTTGAAGTACGCCATGCCATTTGGAACAGGATGAAAAAGAATAGGGAGGACTCCACCATAAGGTTGATAAGGAAGGACCACTGGATAATGATGCATAGGATACTGTGGCAATCCTGGTATCTTGGTTGTGGCTGCATCTGGAACTTCGGTCGCTTCTATTCCTGATGTGTTAGTCTTAGCTTTTAATGTCTCTTCACTTAGACTGATTTCTTCGGTCTAAACATAAATCACAATTTTTAAATAATTACAATACAGAATTTATGCAAAGTGTTTGTCTCACTCGCCCTTAAACTCTCGGTTGCACTTATGGTATTGGACTAATATAATTTAAATTCAAACTAATACTTTAATTTTCCTTCTTGAATTATCTAATATAAATTATTAGATATGCAAAATGTTACCTTCTGTCGACTTTTTTTGCCATTTGCTCTAATCTTCGGTGTCTCTTTCAATTTAGATACAGACTTCTTGCTTCCACAACCCTTGAATTTTTTGTAACAGAATAATAAGAAATAATATAAGCACTACGAGAATAATATGTTGCAAATTTGAATTGAAATGACAATAAATTTGATAGATGGTATAACATCGGCAAGTGCTTACTTTAAAATTATTTTTATTGTGCACGGGTGTATTTTCTCCTGATTTTGTGTTCTGAGAGGGAGTCCGTTTATTGGCATCACATTCTTCAACCTGCTAAAAAAAATTTTTAAAATTGCTCAAAATATAGCATTATTTAATAGTTCTGCGAAAGACACTAAAATAATAGGTAAGCATAAAGTATATCCTTAAGCAAGGCATTATATTAATACCGTTTGTTCATCTTCCGCATTTGAGTATTCGGCGGGGGAGTCCTCCTTGGCGAGTAATGGACATGTCCTAACGAAATGCCTACCTGACTTACAATGAGAACATCTTCGCCTTTTTTGCCCTTTTGGAACCTTTCTTGGAGCCCCTTTTGACTTCACAACAGCTGGATCACCGATTAGCGCTGAAGTGGGGGAAAGCCTCGCTTGTGCATCACTTTTATTTTGCACCTTCGAAATTAGCTTAAGTAACTCACCTGTGATTTCCCTATAGTCTGCTAAATTTTTGGAAGAAATATCACAAAGCTTCCAACAAATAGATGCCATTGCACTGCGTCTAAGTGTGGGCGCTATATCATCAGCGGCATCTTGCTCGCCAATTGAGCATATAAAATCACTCTTTGCATCTCTTGTCCATCTTTTCAGGATAAGAGATGTAGGGACGCAATTTGCATTGCGATGCTTCAAGACCCCAAAGATGTGGGAGCATGGTAGTCCACGAGTCTCAAATAGCCTGCACTCACACGCAAACAGGTCCTTGTCTTTATTGTAAGAAACTTTAAATTCCCATTGCTGATTAAAATACTCACTCGTGCTGTACTCAACAATGTCTCCACTGTTTGGGCATTCAGTCACATTTAAAGCACCTGCTGCTTCTATCTCATCTTTCACAAGTTTAAAAATATTTCTAGTATAAAGTTCAGCAGCTTGTTTCTCAAAACTTTCCAAGCACGTAGTCAAAACAGGAAACTTATAAAAGGTGTCAAAGTTAGTAGTAAGATGGTTGTTTCGGTAATGCCTTAGTACTTCACTAAATTTATGCATGAATTCAAGGAGACTGGTTTTACTGTCAACATAGTTCTTCAATAATGAATGAATTCCCTCACACTGTGATGTAGTTCTTATGTGGCCAAAGAAGTGCTCCCTCAAATATGCGGTAGCCCACTTCATTCTGTCATTATAAATGACCTGGACCCATTCATTCTCGGCAAGTCCGTATTTGGATATGATCTCATTCCATCTCTGTTCAAATATTTTTACGGTAAATTGTCCATACAATAATACACTAAAATCGTCCCAAAAATGCTTATTTTTTATATTCTGTACCGCATTACGATGGAGATGCCATGCACAAAGGCGGTGTGGTATACCAGGAAATACTTCTAAGATAGCCTCTCTCATAGCACGGTCTCCGTCTGTCACAACGCCTCCGGGTAGTTTTCCTGACATGATTTCCAAAAATTCCTTCAGTGCCCACTTGAAAGTTTCGGACTTTTCATTTGAGAGCAGAGCGCATCCAAAGATAGTCGTCTGGCCATGGTGGTTGGTCCCTGAAAATATGACTAAGGGCTTGTTGTATACATTTTTCTTGTAAGTGGTGTCAAAAGCCAGTACATCGCCAAAACATTCGTAATCAACAATGCTTTCTCCATCAGCCCACACCAAATTATCCAACCTACCATCCTTTAAGGTGAACTTTCCTAGAAATAACGGGTCACTATCTGCCTTAGAAAACAGATAGGCCAACGCAGCAAATGCATCACCGTCTTTCACTTTGCCACGCCTAGTCTTACTAATGTGGTTATGTAAGTCTTTGCTAGTAAAACCCACTTTATCATATCCACCTTTTTGGGAAACCATGTAACCCATTATGTGGCAAGTTTTAACACCACATGCTCGCAAGCTGTCTGCTTGTGTTTTATCGGCCTCATCAAGCCCATGATTCGCGGCAATAAGATGTCTGTACTTAGGTGGATACAGTGGATGATTGTGTTCACTCTCAAAGACACTGACTTTCCACTTACCCGTTCTATAGTGACGAATGAACCGAATCCTCGCCTTGCAGTTGACACGAGTAATTGCCCTATGCTCCCTTTGCCGATTGTCCCTTTTAAGGTGCTTCCAATGTCTTTCTCCTGCTTTATTGCAAACCAACTGTCTTGTATTAATGTTGCCATTAGCATCCACCGTCTTCAAGTCTTTTCGGGACACAAATCTATAGCACTTGGCATATTTGGCATAAAATTCACAAACTTGAGATTCTGTATCAAACGCCAGTCCCCATATGTCTTCGATGGTCAAATCAGTTATCAACTTTTCCAAACCACCAGCATTAATTATATCTGCCTCTGCTTCATCTACAGTTACATCCACCATATCATCACTTTCATCGGAACTACACTCATACTCAACACTTAAATCCTCAGATTGATCACCATCCTTATACGACTCTTTGCCATCATTCTCCATGACTGAACTTAAAATTTTAACATGTTAGGTACTAACTAAATGCTAGGAGAATGGAATAGGCAAAATGAACTAAACTTTTTTTTTTAATTAAAATTATTGGTCAATCAAATTCTATGAAACCTAAGAGCTATTAGTGCATAAGAGTGTTAAAATAGTTTTTCATACTTAAAAAAATTCGAAGAAACATGTGGAAGTCTAAGCTCAACTTCTAGGTGTTTTCACAGTTTTCTTAGTCATCCCTTGCATTTTCTCAACAGGTTCAATTCAATTTCCTTCTGAATTTCTTAAATTTCTGTGTGTGATTGATTTTCCCTTTTTTGCTTTCAATTTCCCATTAGTTTCTTATAAAGTTAATTCCTTTATCATGTGTTTCCCAGTTACAGTTTACTACTTGTGTAACTGATTATTCTTTTCTTTTCTTAGTTATCTTTTGTAATAGTACTGTCCAGGAGAAGATGGCAGAAATCGAGTTTTTATCACCAGTGGTGAAGTCTCTAACAAGAGATGCAGAAGAGATGAGGGAAGCAGTGGGACTGCTACTAGAACTCTTTGATCTTCCTGTAGTTCGAGGGCAAATTGGAAGAATTCAAGGGTGCATTGTAATGTTAGAATGATCTTCCTGCTTGAGGTTGCCTTTATTGAGTTCTCTCTAATCATTCTTTCATTCAATTTTAATTTTGGTGAAGCAATTTTGAGCTTGCAATATGATAATATCTTAAGTTGGATTGATAACTGAGGATAACATTTGTACAGCAGAGTGTATAAACCACTCAAGTTGTCAAACAGCTACCCTAATAATTGAAGCATAGAAGACAGTTGTTTGCTTTATAAGCATTGGAGAATAATCTGAGTCTGTCCATATCAATACTAGGGGGAACAAAAAAGGAAATATTCTTTTTTCTAGTGGAAATTTGTATTATTAAGGGTCTTTTTTAATACCTTACTGTAAGTTTTTGTGCTCTTGTCATGTTTGGGTCACATTGATTTTTGTTGATATAAGTACTGTAACATTTCTTTGTCATGTACCAACAGAGGGAGAATTCTTCTATGGATTATTTTTCTTGTCTATAAGATTTTTTGTGTGTAAAGAACATTAGTTACTATATTGAAAGGGATTTTAATTTTAGTCCACATCTTCTCTATTTGGAGTTGTTATTGTTTCTATCTTACCATTCCTTTTATTTTAAATCATTTCTAATATAAGGCCCCTGAAAAGAAATTGGGTTTGGCTACCAGTCAATCAAGTTGGTGTTGGGGGACATTTTCACTTACAAGTCAGCAAGGATATTCAGCTTAACAATTTCAACAAGCATATTCAACAGTTTCATATTTCAAGCTTTCAACAAGGATATTCAGCTTAACAATTTCAACAAGCATATTCATATTCATAACAGTTTCATATTTCCAGTACAAATCAACAAAACAACAAATTTACAACTTACAAGTCAGCAAGGATATTCAACTTAACAATTTCAACAAGCATATTCAACAGTTTCATATTTCAAGCTTTCAACAAGGATATTCAGCTTAACAATTTCAACAAGCATATTCATATTCATAACAGCAAGTCAGTAAGAAGTGCAGAAAAAAAGTAAGTTTACAACTTACAAGTGCAATGCAGAACAGAGCGGGTGTAATGCATTTGACAGAACAATCATTAAACTTCAAGTGCAGAACAGAGCAGAAGCAGATTACAGAACTGGAGCTTACCTGTTTGACAGAGTCACAGAGCAGAAGGGTGAGGCAACGGCGAGTTCGACCGGAAAAGCAAGGGCGACTGGGCAAGGGCGACGGCGCTGGAACGGCGAGTTCGACTGCGCGGCAACGGCGAGTTCGCGGCAACGGCGAGTTCGCGGCAACGGCGAGTTCGCGGCAACGGTGAGTTCGCGGGTGGCGGGTCTGTATCTGTCCTGTTCCTACTCCCGTGATTGAGTTGGTTCCTTCAGAGTTCAGACCGGCGGTGAGACGAAGAGGATGACGGCGGGCGGCTGGGGGCTGGGGGCTGGGTGAGTGAGGTGAGGCGGACTGGCGGAGGGCTGATAGGGTTAGGCTTAGGCGCCGTTAGGGTTGGGGGGAAAAGGGAAGGGAAAGTGGAAACTGGGGTTGGGTGGGGGTGGGGGTGGGGATTGGTACCCCTTATGGCTTTTCTTCTTTTTTTTTTTTAAATAAACCAAAACGACGTCATTTTGGAAAAGGAATAAAAGAAAAAAAATTTCTGAACCGGTCGGTTAACCAGAAACCGCCGGTTTTCCGGTTTTCATCAAAATCGGCCGGTTCAACTCGGTTCCAAACGGCTCTTTTCCTTATCCGGTTACATCACTCAACCGGATCGGTTCTGGATCCGGTTCACCAATTTTCCGATCGAACCGGCCGGTCCGGTCCGGTTCTTACAACAATGGCTCCAGCACTTGCCTTTCTTCTTTTTTATTTTTTCTTTTTTATATTTTTTTCTTAAAAACCAGACGGTTCTACCGGTTCATTGGTTAACTGCCGGTTCGACCGGTTATTTGCCAGACGGTTTCTAGACTTATCCGGACCGGTTAGTTGACTGGATCCCGATTAATCCGGTTGAACCGGTCAGTCCGGTTCGATTTTTAGAACCATGCTGGTTAGGGTTCCTCTAACCAACGGCACCATTTTGAGCAAATTTAAGAAAATTGGTTGGGTCCCGGATCAGTTCGACCGTCTGGTTCTCGACCGATTAGACGGTCCAACGACGATTTCTGAATCTTTCGGTTTTGATATATGACCGATTCATTTTTTATACCGGTCCACGGTTTGATCGACCGATTCGTACCAGTTTTCAAAATCATGGTCTGAGCCGTTATTTTTTCCGGTTCACAATTTGACCGATTTGAGCAGTCGATTCGAAACCGTTTGCAGAACTTGGCATTTTTCAATTATTCCAAAAATTCGTATAGGTGACGGTTCGGTTCGACTGACCAGTTCTTGGCCGGTTCGACAGTTCAATTGTGGTTATTGAGATTGGGGTTTTTAACATTTGTCTGTGTTGTTTTTTGTAGCGGTTCATGGTTCAATCGGTTCAACCGGCTGGTCCGAACCGATTTTCAATGATAAATTATAACTATTCTCTCATGTTTTTATTTTAAAATGCTTAATACATTTTAGTATCAATTTTTCAATTAAGCTTACAACACAGAAGTGGTTCAAGGAATTAAAATGCTAGAGTGAAACTTAATCTTCACCTAAATTCAACCATAATCGAACGAAAGATAGAAACATTAATTTTCAACAAGAGTCCATAAAAAATATAGTGCATAATAATTTTTTAAGTAAAAGAGATGAAACTAACAAGTCTTAGTAGTTAATATAATCTAAACATGACTACATGACAATTACGAATATTTAATTTTTGTTTGACTCCTTTTGTTTATACTTATTGTAATTCCTGGTAGCATATTCAATGACATTATGCAGCATCAAGTTGTGGGGCCTTAGAATCAAATCCAACGCAAGTTGCATCCTTGTACCATGATTAACCTGAAAAATATAAGTATTTTAGGTTACCAACAAAACCATACACATTAGCAATTGTAGTACTTTTTTTCTAGCAAAAGAAAATTACATTTATTGAATAACTATACGTCTTCGTGTAGTTTGTCATCCAAGTTGCCACCCATACCCCACAATCATTGCTGTGTTAAATAAGACGTGGTTAGCTTATGCAGATAAAAATTTAAAAGAGGAAAACACAAATACAGATATTCCTTACGAGTCAGGAGCTTGCTCTCCTGTTTCTAGCATATCCACAAATGCAAAATCAAGTATTCTTGGCCTGAACGGAGTGTTGTATTTATAGAACGAGTCATACTTGAGCATATCTTCCAGATATTTTGCCTATTTATATAGGAAAAAAATTAAATAAAGGACAATATTTGAAACCTAAAAAAATGTCATAAAAGTGAAAATGGGGAAAGTTAATTTACCAGCTTTACTATACTTGATCTCTTTTGCTCTTTATTTATAGCAATCGGTAAGGAGTCTAGCAGAATTGTTTGATGATTGCACAAATAAAAAACAACCAGATACCAATGTGTGTTGTTCTCGTTGACAGGTAAAAAAATCTAATACCAACTTTCATGTATTAGAATATTACTAGATACATTTTTTTAAAGGTATATATCAGTTCATAAATATAAATGCCATTAAATAATAAAAAAATTAAAAATACAATAAATTATATACCTTTTTTAGACCTTCATCAACTTTTCCCATAAATTCTTTTTGATAATATTTCAACAGAACTTCAATTTTGGTATCACATTGCAGTATGAATTGCTGAATTTAATAGTTAGGGACTAAGTCAGTGACACCAATTAAGTCATAAGATAAAATAAATAAAAACGATAACAAGCTTGAAAAAGACATTGCGTACCGAAAACACAGCTGGCAAATACCAGTGTGTTTGACATCCTATTTCTTTCTCCTGCATGGTTAGCATAGTAGCCACCAAATCTAACACCTATGTGGTAAATAATAAATATATTAGGAATTAAAGTATGCTAGAGATAGCAGTTTAATTATGCACTTACATCCCCATGTACCCGCTCCTTGGGAATTAATGACTTGAAATTGTCACGAGTTCCGCTAAATTTGTTTGTTGTCACCAAATACTCATCACTACAAATACGAATCACATTAATATTGAACTATTTTTTTAATTTTTAGTATATAGATAATGAGATATTTAACCTTCGTTTATTTGGTGCAAACACATAGGTTGCCATTTTAATATCTAAGTCATCCAAATCCATGTATGTAGGAGGCTTAAATAAAATCGGAATCCACTGCAAAAAAAAAAAACAAAAAATTGGTGAGATCACAAAGTTATGTAACCGTAGAGGATTCATGCGAATGCCTGAGATATGAGAACTTACAGATGGCCATTCAATTCTTCGTTTATTGTGCTCGATATTTTCTTGGTTTAGGGTAGACATGCTAATAGAATATCCACTTGGTGTACTCTTTTTTAAGAGTGTCTTTTGCTCCTCAGTTACAGATTTGTGTGAGGTCCCTGGTGGAGTTTTTTTATTTTTTGAAAAGTTGTCTTTAATGGAGGCAGCCTTCACACTAACCTTATTTTCAGACAAATGTGAATTCCAGACAATTCTTCTCTTGGCCTTATATATCTTCTTATTGCGTATACTTGTCTGTTTTGATGCCTTTTTATTTGTACTAGAGTCAGACTGATGATGTTGTGGAGACTTTAGCAGTTTAAGAATTTCATCTGTATCTCTTGGATTAGTAGATTCAAAAGGATATAAGAAAGTAGGAGGCTGAAAATTTGTGACAGTTGGACCTACAATAAATGATGGTAGGAATATGTTGTATAGTGATGGATGCATGGTTGTCGGATATTGGTTAGAATATACTGCAGCAGTATAAAAGCCAGGGTAGATAGAATACAAAAATTAGGGCATGTGTGGTATATGGTTCAAGTACGAATAATGTAAGAGTTGGTTATCAATAGCATTAATGCTAACATCTCTTGTGTCTCTCTTGTAATCTCTATGTTGAGGTAATCCGGATGATTTTCGCTTACCCATATCAAACACTCAAATATATATGTAACACAATTAGAATTATAATGTGAATATAATTTGCTAATGATATGCTGAAGAGTGTTCTTATATATATACAAAAATTTTGTTTGTTTATTCTTTATTATTGAAAAATATCTTTCAAAGGATTTTATTGTTTTATATATATATATATATATATATCATATAATATAATTATAAAGAATGTGTATCTATGATTGTAATTTAAAAAGATTTACTATTTAAAGTGGATATTATTTTTTTATAAATAATTTAAAATAGATCATATTATTCAAATTTATTATTTTAACTTGATATTATAATGTACATGCTAAAGATCTTATAATGCGAAAGGCTTTGCCTATTAATACATAATATTTATTAATAAATATTTATTTTTTTTAAAAAATCATAACATTACCAAAACATGCTAATTTTAACTTTATTATTCTATGTGATAATAAATAGGTAATATTTAATAATAGTTATATAGTATTTTCAAAATTATATATTATTGTAAATTTATTATTTTTATGTCGAAATTATTCATAACAGATATTATTATTTAAATTTATTATTCAACGTGACAATAAATATGTAATATTTTGGAAAAAATACTCTAAAAGATCGTTAGGAAGACTTAATTATTAAAAATGACCTTTAATACCAACATTATTAAGAAGGACCAAATCTTTTTATAATATTTAAGAAGAAGAACTAAATCTTTTTATAAGAAGATAAATATATTCTTAACTATTTTTTATTTATTTTGTATAATCTTTAATATATGCTATTTGATTTATAATGTAACGAAGATATTTATCAATATTCACTTGGGATTAATTAGTTATTTAATTTAAAAAGAACTACTCTACAAGATTGTTAGAGAGATTTAATTATTAATATATTGATTCTTAACTATTTTTTTATTTATTTTTTATAATTTTTATATTAAAAATTTTTTTTCTAAAATTTTGGTAATTTTTATTATTTATTTATTTATTTATTACTTTTATGATTTTTTGTCTTTTTTTTCTCATTAGGTAAATATCATAAAAATAAAAAAATAAATAAAAATAAATATTTAATTAATAAAAATTACTAAAATTTTAAGAGAAATAAAATTTATCAACATAAAAATTATAAAAAATAAATAAAAAATAATTAAAGATATATTTATCTCCTTATAATAAGATTTGATTCGTTTTCTTAAATATTATAAAAAGATTTGATTCGTTTTCTTAAATATTATAAAAAGATTTGGTCTTTTTTAATAATTTTAATATTAAAGATTCTTTTTAATAATTAAATCTTCCTAGCGGCCCTTTAGAATAATTTTTCCTAATATTTTTAAGTTACTGAAAATTTATTTTATTTATTAATACATGATTTAAAATAGATATTATTATTTTAGCTTATTTTAACTTATAACTCTACGTAATACTAGTATTTAAATTTGTAATATTGATTTAGATATAATATTGATTTTGATGGAATATATGATTTACTTATAAATAATATAAATAATGTGATTTATGTTGATTATAAACTAATTAGATTATCAATAATTAGAATGAATATTTGCATTTAATATAGATTTAGCGTAAATTGATATATAATAACAACTCTCTTTTATCATTGTTATGTATTTTTATTCTGAAACACATAACACTACAAGCTAATTACAATGGTAAGAACGCGAAGAAATAATCGAGCTACTTCTGTTGAGGCAAGTTCTATTCCTAACATGAAGATCTGTCAAGAACCAACTAAAATTCTGAACAAGTACATACTATTTTTTTTGGTTTCTTGTATTATAAATTTATTCTAAATGATCTTGTATAATTTGTTAATAATGAGTATATTTATTTACATATTTGATTAAAAGAATAAAATAAAAGTTATGTTAATTCTTTAAAAAAAAAAAAAGAGACAAATGCTGCCACTATCCCTTCCCCCTTCTTTCTCCAAAAGGAGACCAAACCCAACCCTAAAAGGTAAAAACTCCATTAGAGCAGCTATCCATCCTCACCATATAACACCTCCTGACGGGGCATCTCCTCCATCCCCGTTGGTCCTTCCAAAACAAACCTACTTCTGTTTTATTTTCTTCTTTTTCACTCTGGCGCAGCATTGTCCACTGGGGAAAAGTAACTGGCTAATGGGAGACCTGTTCCACGTCTTAGCTTCGATCTCCCAGTCACAGCACAGACATGCCTGACTGACAGCCTTATTCCGAGAGTCTAAAGAACCCCCAAACAAAGTAGCCTCAAGCTCCTCTCCTCCTTCGTTCAATTTCCATTCTTGAACCAAACATTAATTTTTCTTCCAATGCTTCTCAGCCTAGTGCAGCACTTTCTACTCCCACATTACAAATCTTGTTGGCCCCCTGTGCTAAAGCAAGTGAAGAACAAGGAAATGCATGAGAAATACATCAATCCAACTATTTCCCCCTCCTCCTTCATTCAATTTCTTTGAGTATTCTTGTTTTTCTGAGGTAATTTCTTTGATTGTTGATTGTTATTAACAGGAAGAATTGTTGATTTTTGTTTTTGTTGAGTTAATTACTATTGCTTTTTTTCAAATTTCGGAGTTAGTTTTTTACTTTGATCTGAATTTTTGTGCTATTGATCTAAATCTCGGAATTTTGTTCTCAGTTAGTTGTACATATTCTTCATGTTAATTATATTTTTGTATTCTTTTATGTAAAAGCTATATGGACTTGGGTTTTTTTCACATTGAATAAAATGAGATTTTGACCCTGCATGCAATGTTCTAATGTTACAGTGAACCCAATCCATCATTGAAGGACAGAGTGACTTTAGACTCATTAGCTAATCCTGTTGAGCAATCGACCCAAATAGTCCAATCTCTTGTTCAACGATTGGAAAATAATGTCAGCTCTCCCTCTAAGGTGTTTAAGGTCTTTGGTTCCAATTCTAAGACTCTTAACCAACAAAGTAGTGCGTCGAATAATTCATTGTTGCTATGGTGTATTGAGAAGGCCAAGACAGATCTGTCAATTGCTAAAAAAAGGAGAACAGATTCACTTGCTCCAATCGATATTCCTGGATTAGAGCTACCTAGTGTGAGTACTAAGTAATAAGTAGTTTATTATTATTATTATTATTTTTTCACTAATAACAGTTTTTCTTATATATTTAGTGGGTGCAAGTCTGTTTTAGACCAACAGCTTCAATGGGTTTGAACGAAACTGAACTTGCAATTGCAGCATACTTGTATGGTAATCATTTGATGGATAAGTAAGTAAACTCAATTAGAATTTTATTTGTTAACGGTGTTGTTGATTTGTTTAGCTATTTTTATTTATGTTAAATTATCTTTGGCAGCTACAAGGAGGATATAGTAATTTCAGAGTTTACAGCTCGCAGAGATGTATTCAGGAGCTTGATGCCAGGAAAGCCAATCGTTTCTCTTGTGCTAGACTTAGTAGCAGATATGATGAGCATAGAGTTGACCAGAGAAAGTGGTTATTGGTTTTTACCCACAACTTTTGCGGTAAGTATTTAGGAGTGTATACTAAAATAATATTGGTAGTTGTTATTTGTATTGCGCATATAAACTAGTAGCTAAAATAATGTAGCTGTCAGAGAAGACAAAATTGGATCCTAAAAGTCTGCCGCTTTATATCACATATGGTTATTTGGGTAAAGTTGACTGCTTAAAAAGAGTAAGTTTATATCATTTTAAATTCATATTAGCAAATATTGGCATAAAATAATTTTAATAACTAAAATGACTTTCTCTTGATTAAGTCTTTATCCCTGTATCTGAAACTACTGACGAAGATCATGAACACTGGTACCTCGTAGTGATTGATCGTGTTAAAGGACAAATCATTTTGCTAGACCCATTACCCATTGAGAAACAGTTTCAAGCGAAAGAGGACAGCCTTGAAATTAGTAACTATATTTTCCTTTTTTTGTTAATTATCTACATATATGACTAAAAAAACAAACTCTAACATAGACATAAACAGGCCATTTATTTGGACGAGGTATTGGAAGATCGTTCATTCTATGACTTTGAGACCACTCCAAATTTGATTTCTTCACAATTTGAATTTGAAGAGCCGGAAGGCCTTCCGACCCTCGAAGCTGGATCGTAAGATCGTATAATTAGTAGTTATTGATATGAAATTTATGCAATTATATAATACTCTAATATAGCTTCCTCGATATGTAGGAGTGACGCGGGTGTGTGGGTTGCAAGTTGGATGATAGCTTGTTTTGAAGATGATAATTTTAACATAAAGGTAATGTTATGCACTAATCTTTTCCTTCGTTCTTTCTTCTATATTTAAGTAGTTAAGCCTAATGTTAATTATTCAAATTTTATTAGGTGGATGATGGGGTTCGCATGAAGATTGCAGTCTCACTCGTGTTAAAGATTCATAATACGATCAGCTATACGGTCAAAAATAATGCCATTGAAAATCTTAAAAAGCTGAATGATAATCACCATCGTGATGATTATGAATTTCCACAAGATTAGATTTGCAACATAGGATATTTATTATTATTTTTGTTTTTATTATTTTCTTGTGGGCATATGAGCCGTCTAGTGACATACGACATTATATTTTGTTTACGTTTGTGTTAGTATTTGTTTGCCGGATTATTTAATTTCTCCATTTGACTATGTATGAATTTATACTCTTTTGGAGATTAAAATTTAGTTCTTTTATACTCTTTTATACTCTTTTGGCCTTAGTATGTTGCATGTCAGTGGTTTTTCTTCAATTGTAGCAATTGGAATGCAACAGAAAGGTTAATCTAGAACCAGGGGGCTTCACTCTTTTTGATTTTGTTTTAGAGCCATAAGTAAATGCAAACTCTTAAGTAAATACATTCAGGTCCACTTTGATATGATGCACAAAATCTGTATGGCTTTTTTTCTTTCCTGGTAATATTTTGATCTATTGAATCTAGGAAAGAGGGGAGAAGTTTAATATGCACAAGTACTCTCAAACATGTTACATACTAAGGATTGGCACTGACTCAAAAAGAGGAACCCAATATTCCGCTTTGTTTTGTAATTTTTTCTTTCTTTGTTATTTTCCTGTTGTGCCTTATAGTTTAAACAATTTGATGCTTAATAGGATCAAGATTGTTATGAGTTTTTAGCTGAGTATGAAAGGAAGCATAATACTGAGAAGTTGGAGGAACTTGGGAATATGCTAACTGGTCTTGATGCTGGGGATTCTATTGTCATTGCCAAATCATTTTCCCACATGCTTAATTTGGTTAACTTGGCAGAAGAAGTTCAAATTGCCTACTGAAGAAGGATTAAGCTATTAAAGATGGGCGATTTTGCTGATGAGAACTCTGCCATCACTGAATCTTACATTGAAGAAACCTTCAAGAGGCTTGTCACTGAACTAAAAAAGTCCCCACAGGAAGTGTTTGATGCTTTGAAGAAGCAAACTGTAGATTTGGTCCTAACTGCTCATCCCACTCAGTCCGTTCGTCGATCTCTGCTGCAAAAGCATGGAAGGTTTGTCACTTAACTCAGGAATAATTATAGTCCATTAACTACGAATTTATCGTTCCAATTCACCAGAATCTGGAAATCATTGACCTCATTGGTGATTATTGTCCTCTTTTTTCAGGATAAGGATCTGTCTGACCCAGTTGTACGCGAAAGACATAACACCGGATGATAAGCAGGAACTTGATGAGGCTCTCCAAAGAGAGGTGCATTCTTGATTTTGTGTCGACACAGCTCTGAAGAACATCGAAATAAATGAGCGTGTCCCATACAATGCCCCTCTTATTCAATTCTCTTCTTGGATGGGAGGAGATTGTGATGGTACCTTACTTTTTTTTTTCCAAATATTAGCACACAAACTTATTTCTCGTTAAATCTTAATCTTAATTATCTTCAAAGTATTCATGTGGAATGGATTTAAAATATCTTCACCTCCTCCATGATGCTTTGCTATTTCTTTGTTTGTTTTTCTTTTTGAGTTTTGATTCTCAGCTTCATATGTATAATGTCCATTACAGGTAACCCTAGGGTAACCCCTGAAGTTACAAGGGATGTGTGTTTGCTGGCTAGAATGATGGCTGCTAATTTATACTTCTCTCAGATAGAAGATCTCATGTTTGAAGCATTAAAAGCATGATCCTTTTTGGCCAAGCTTCTGCGTCTGTTTTTTGGCCAACCCTTGTTCTGCCCTTTTTGGCCAACCCTTGTTCGAGCTGCTTAGCCCTCTGTTCAGTCCTCTACGCCACGTGTTCGAGCCTCTGTTCAGCCTCTGTTCCGCGGCCTTTCAGCCACCGTTCCGCCATTGTCCGCCTCCATTTAGCCATCTCCGTCGCGATTTAAAGCTCCTCCCTTTCCCTCTACTGTTTGAATTTCAGAACTGCTCCATCCTAGGGTGATTTTTTTTCCTTCTTGTTCTTTCTTGTATTAATTATTCAGTTATTGTTTTTTTTATTGTTGTTTTCATGGTTAGTATGTTTTCTAGTTCTTATTTTGTTGTTAGTTTGCTGTAGTTTAAAATGTTAATTGTTCTTGTTATTTTGATTTTCAGTTTTAATTGATCTTATTAACTTGTTAATTTGAACAGAGACGGAACGAGATCATATCCAAATACGGACTTGCCGAGGGATATTTCTTTGCATTTTGATCATTCCCTCTTGATGTGGGAGTTCTAGTGCAAGTGGGGTTTTTCCTTTTTTCTGGAATTTTGGACTCAAGTACCAGTGTGGAATAGGACAGCAAATATGATCCAAATTTTTCAGGCAGCTGATGTATTCCTGCTAGCATTCTCTCTCATAAGCAGGGCTAGCTATGAAAATGTTGCCAAGAAAGTAAGATTGGTATATACTTATTATTATTATTATTGTTCTTTTTTCTCTCTACTCTGGACTAATTTTTTCTTTTCCTCCTTTTCCAGTGGATTCCTGAGTTGAGGCATTATGCTCCTGGTGTTCCAATTATTCTTGTTGGAACAAAACTTGGTTAGATTCTTGTTCTTTCTTTACCTTCTTGATATTTGATGCCCTTGTTATCTACCTGATAACCTTCAGCATGATAGTAGTTCCGTGATCCTGTGAAGTTTCATCTTATTATCATACTAATTGCTGTCTTTTACTCATACTGTGTTTCTTTCATTATTAGAAAGTTGGGGAATAGATTCTGGATTCCAATGTCATTGCTGTTATTTTTTTCCCTTTGATTGCTTGTTATTCAGTAGTGGTTTAGAGAAGGAAGTTCATCCTCGAAGGTTACCTAATTGATGACTTTAATCAAGAATTGATTCAGATATACCAAACCATTTCATGGAATGCTTTCTTAATTTTTTCCTTTACCTCCTTGTTTAACTAAAAGGCTAATGTAATGATTGTTTTAAAAACTAAATGGCTGTTGATAAATCTTGAAAAAACCTTGATTTATGAAGAGTATTAGGAAGTTTAAAGTGACAGAAGATTGCTACTACCTAACATGAGTAATTTGCCATGGTGGAGCTGGTGTTTCCATAAGTTCTTTTCTTATTGACTCGTTAGAATTTCCATTTCTGATAGTCAATAACAAAAGTAGAATTTCTATTCTGAAAATTTTGTCTCTGGTCTCAATTTTTCATATAGTTTCTTTTGGAATTTGTCTTCTCTCATATATAGTGCTAACTTAATTATATGTATTTAATGCTTTCATTGTAAAGATGTCATTATTAACTTGCTTAGGCATTTCTTGACAACCAATATGCGACTTGTGTACATCTTCGGGATGATAAGCAGTTTTTTTTAGATCATCCTGGTGCAGCGCCTATCACCACAATGCAGGTACTTCCTAGCTTTCATTGCTTCCATTACCAATATCCATTGCTATCGCTTTGTGTCTTATTTCATTGTCTTTTAGCCTTCAGTTGGTGTTCATAAGAGAGACCATCTGCTTACTTTATACATTAGTGATCTGATTTTCTCTTTGTTGAAGGGTGAGGAACTGAGAAAACTTATCGGTGCTCCAGTTTACATCGAATGTAGTTCAAAAACACAGCAGGTACATATATGTTCTCTGCATCTATAAAAGTTCCAAAGGTTAGATAATATCACGTCCCTAATGATATCTGCCTTTGAATACAGAATGTGAAGGCTGTTTTTGATGCGGCCATCAAAGTAGTTCTCCAGCCTCCAAAGCAGAAGAAAAAGAAGAGAAAGGGTCAAAAAACATGTTCCATATTGTGATCTTCTCAGTTCTAAATTGGTAGTTGGCAGAGGATGACATGACTGTAGCCATTTCTTGGTAGTCTTTGCCATTCTATATCTTTGCTGCATAACACATGATGGTGTTGGTGTTCCGGAAACATTACTGAACCAAATGTTCGGACGAGAGGGACAAGAATCCAAGGATGGTATTAGTCTGCCCATCAGCAGAAAGTTGCTGAAGCTGATGAATGGAGACGTGCGGTATCTGAGGGATGCTGGCAAATCATCTTTCATCTTAACAGTTGAACTGGCTGCTTCCCAGAAATTGATTGCTTAAAGTTATAGGAAAATAAATACTGAGTTTTTGTACATCATAGAGACTGACATAGATTAGTTGAGACAAATTTTGTACAGAAGGCTCTTTCTTTTCATTTTGAAGATTGTCCATTTTGGTCTCTTCCTTGTATCATTCCTTTGAAAGTGTAAAAATAGCACATGAATGAAAGAAAGTTATTGCATCTCATTTGTTGACTAATTTATTTTTTATTGGCTTTATTGAATCTGAATCATCTTTTATATCTTTATGCAGCAATTCAAAATTAAGTTCAACATTGTTTTGAAGAAATTCACTGAAGTTGATGATTCGTTTCATTTAAATTAGAATTTTGAATGGCGGTTGAAACTACAATTGTAACTCTGTTATGAACTCACAGTTTTCTTATATTAGAAGTGAAAAGAAGAGACATTCCATGTCATTATAAATAGTAACACAAGCTAGAGACATTCCATGATTGAGTGTCACGAACTTCAATTTTCACAGTGATTCTGGTTTTGCATAGGGCTGTGTTATAGAACTGCAAATTCATATCTTAACTTTTAACATCTCCATTTGCATTCATTTTTGAACATATAGACTGCTCATAATTTTAGAATGCAGGAAAAAAAAAAGGTGAAGGGAACATTTAATTATCCAAACTTGAATCCAATTTTGATTTGCTGCATAAATAAGATATGATTCAGAAAATTTAACCATATATTGAGTAAAATTGCAGTTAGCCTTGGATGAAAATAGAACTTAAATCAGTTAAATGTAAGACTGATCTTTGCTTTTTGAAAATGTTAAGGCATTGCTAAAACATCAATAAAGAAATAAGAGAACAGACATATATAAATAAATAAGCCATACATCCCATGTTAGAAATTTCTTTAGCTATAAAGGAGATGTTATCAGTTGAAATTTACCCTTTGTTAGTGTAAAATTGCATTGGCACGTGGTGGAATAAGCTTCTTGTGTATCATTGGTGCCATGAATTAAAGTTTTCTATAATTCTATCCCTTTTTTCTATATTAAAATCTTATAATTTTTTAGACTTGAGAATTAGTGCAACCTATGAGTGTAAAACCCGGTTAATTAACGGCTAATTAACCCATAAATGAGAATTTATTCTAGAAAGCCTAAAATGTGATTTTTATGGCTAAATGTGATAGAGGAGACTGAGACGAGAATTTCGGTACCAATTTTATAGAATTCGGACCAAGACTGGACCGAACGGGCCAAACCAGGCCAACCGGACCCAAAGTGGGCCCTTGGCCCAACATAACTTAACCAAAACCCTAGTTTTCAGCACTCTCTCTCCTCATTTGTTACACACACAAGCTGAAATTAGAGAGAAAGGGAGGAAGAACACTCTCTCAAGTTCTCTCCCTTGGTTGATCTTCAAATCACCATAACTTTTGATCTAGAGCTCCGATTGCCGCTCCGTTTGCGGCCACGCGTTCACCGCGGAGAGCTCTACAAAACCCATACAACCAATCTTGAGGTAAGCCACGTGTTGCTGTTCGAAATCTCAGCCCTTATTTTCGAGTTTCATGGGTGAAATGTTGAGATTTTGGGTTCTTTGATGTTATAGGACCCAACTCTCTTGAAGGAGAAGGTTAATCTTGTCTCCTTGGACCTTGGGTGTGGTAAGACTCTCAACCCTAGTGTAATTTGTGATTTTATGATGTTTGGGTTTTGAGATGTTGTGTATGGGTATGATGGTTGTGGCTTAGGTTGTGTATGTGTGGATATTGGAGCTTGATTGGTGACTTTGAAAAGCTTGGAAAGGGTTTGGTGGTGAAAAATCTGTTCTTGGAGGTGTTGAGGCCTTGAGAGCTTGTGGATAAGTGGTTTGGAAGTGCTCCGGTGGAGCTTGGAAAAATCGGCTAAGGTATGGTTTCGGTTTCCCGTATCTAATGTGTAATGTGGTAGGAAATACTTAGGCTAGAGGCCCTAAGATAGGCATTGAATTGTTGATGTTGTTGAATGATTGAGATATATGATGTGGTCATATATGTGATGATGATTATTGATGCCTTAATGGTATGATGTATGAGAAATATGCATGTTGTGATATATGCTTGATGATTGGTTATGGTTGGATTGTGGGTTGAACCATGTTGAAGGTGAGTATGATGTTGATTGTGTACAATAATGATTTATTGGAATTGGTGTTGTTGAGAATTGGCATGAGGAATAGTATATGATATGTCAATGTGTTTGAGTTTGAGCCACTTGGGTGAAGTGGGATAAAATGATGAGATAGTGATTTTGGTAAATTGTGGTTATGTGTCAATGTGTGAGTTGAGGAGGCTTGATGTTGAATTTGATACATTTTGATTGATTTCAAAGAAAAGGGATGAAATTGGCATGTTTTGATTGATTTTAAAAAGGGTTGAAAATGGTTTGTTTTGAGAATGGCATATTGTGGTTTTGTATGAAAATATGGATTTTGGGCATACTTTGACGGGACATAACTTGGACTACGGATCTCCGTTTTGTACCAAATCTGTTTAGAAATGAAATTGGATCCGGGATGTCCATGCCGTTCGAAGAACGGGTGAAAAACGATTTAAAATGAGGAAGTTATGTCCATTGGAAGATTGGGGTTTAAATTGGTGAATTCTGCAGCTTTTTAACTTAGAAAATTTTTAGCAGAATGACCCCTTGCGCGTGGGCGCACCTGGCGCGTACGCGCCGATCTTCCAGAAAGCGCCATCCACGCGTGCGCGTGATGTGCGCGGGCGCGCCGATTGTGCTGCACCCAATGCCCAGCCATTTTCCAGAGAGTTATGCCAGAACTGTGCCAGTGTTGTGCCTGGGGCACGAGAACACCCGCGCGTACGCGTGGTTGACGCGTGCGCGTCGATTGGCAAGTTTGTAATCCACGCGTTAGCGTGCATGACGCTTGCGCGTCGATGAGTTTTTGAGGCCATCCACGCGTGCGCGTGGAGTGCGCGTACGCGTGGCCCTGTTTTCATCCCAAAGTTGATTTTTGAGTTTTAAAAGCCAAATCTCATACTTCTAAGCCTCCGATCTCACCATTTATGTCTTAAATCATTATGACATGCCTAGCTATTAAAAAGGGGCTAGTGAATGAGGTAACTTGCGAGTGAAGCAAGGGAAAGATGAATGATCAATGAGGGTCAAGATGATTATGTGAGATGCGGAGAATGGTGGTGGAAGTGCTTGTTATGCTATGAGCCGAAAGGCTGTAATTGTTAATGAAATGGCTGGTTATGGATTTAACCGTGAGCCGGAATAGCTGTGTATGCTATGATTATTGGCTGGTTCTGGACTGAACCGTGAGCCGGATGGCTGATATGGATGTTGATCCATGGATGAGAATTCATGCATGTTGATGCTGAATTATTGATAATTGTGAATTGCACTTCCACTATCAGAGATACGAGTTTCCCTGGGTAGTAGCAGTGGCTAGCCACCACGTGCTCCAGGTGGAGGCTCGAGACTCTGTTGACCCTATGTCGTAAGTGTGGCCGGGCACTGTGAAAGACCCGGATGAGCTCGCCCCCGAAATATTCACCAGTGAGGGTGATGGATATGGATCATGTTTATGATCAAGTTTATAACGAGTAAAACTCGAGTTGGGGATGCATGACAGAGGGACAGTCCAATGGTTAGCGACCAGGACTTGTCGGGTTGGCTCTATAACCGACAAGATGATATCATCGGCCACTAGGGACAGGCATTCATCATATGCATACTATGTGAATTGTTTGAGATTGCCTATTTGACTGCATATTACTTGCTAATTGTCTAAATGTCTCAACTGCTCCTATTTGTATATTCTTTGTCTGATATAACTGTGTTTGCTACATTATACTCCTGCTGGTGGTTGGGAGGTTTGAAGGAATTGGAAAGGGAAGTATTAGTTAGACTGAAGAATCTTTAGTCAGATGCCCTTATATGGTTTAGCTTGTTTATAAGCTTTGAATTATCTGGAGGAAGTTCTAGGATTGCCTTTGGCTTTCCTCCATTATTATGTATTATATATGTGGAAGCTGTTACCATGCTGGGGACCTCTGGTTCTCACCCATGCGGATTTTGTGGTTTTCAGATGCAGGACGTGAGGTTTCCCGCTGAGGCATGCTGGAGACTTCTAGATTTGCGAAGATCCTTTGTTCTCGGGACTATGTTTTTGGTTTATATGTTGTGCTTAGATACTTTTATCTCCATTAAATAATACAAACTGTGATGACTCCTCTTATGGGAGAATTTTGGAGAATAGGTTTTATGTATTTGTGTCCCTTTGGGTTTCCTTTGGGGTTTTTCTTATTTTATCATATGTATATATTACTATGCTCGGACCGGGTATCTTCGCAGCCGGATCTTGAGTCTTGATATTCCTGTTTTTGACACTCCTTTGTATATATATAATCTCGTGTTGGTTTATCCTTGTTCGTTACGTTATCGATCGGAGTGATGCGCTTTTGAGTTGCGGTTTTTTTTGTTTACCCCCTTTTTCTACAAAGGCTCCTAGTTATAATCAATCATTCATACTACTATACGTACTAAATTTTTATTTTAGAGGTCGTAATACCTTGCCATCTCTGAATTATGACTTAAGCATAAGACTCGGTATGGTAGGGTGTTACAATGAGAACAAATGAACAATAAAGTATGGTTTATCTTACACCAGGCAGAATTGTTACTACTAGATACTGCATATGGTTCCCTTTGAAGAGGTAAGATAAAATATTTAAAAAAAATGAAATACTATGAAAATTAATCTCTTATTCCTCTTGTCTAGTACTTTTTAGCATATAATATCAGTATTTAAAACAAATTATGAAGACTATGAAAATTCTTTTTGCAGTCTCAATTCATATGTACTGTTGTTTGGTGGTGTCTGGTGTGTAAAATATAAAATTGTGATTTTTGTTTACAGAAAGAAAAATGGAGTATTTTGCTTGCTGACTTTAATTCCAAAATTATGGCTTGGAAAATATTACAAGAGTGTTACTTACCTCTATGATCAACATTGACAATGAAAACAAATTAATGTATACATCAAACAAATCTGCATGATTCATAACGTATTATCAACTATATTCGATATGATATCTTTACATCCATAACAGATGCCAGACCTTAAGATGGATTTTTAGCAACTTCTTCGGTGTAGCCACTTGCAACAATGTTTTTTATTGCACTCTTAAAAATGGTGTCCAAATTGCTCAAGAGAAGTTCTTCCAATTGCACTTCTGTGATATTACTCCAATCAGCATCACTCAATTCATCCACCTCATGCTCCTCCTTGGGTTGGCTAATCCCAACTTCTGAAGAAACCACAGGACTAGAATCCAAGTTCAAGCTTCAACGCATTAGAATGATCTTGATTAACACTGCACGGGTCAAAAACGGAGGATTCCTTATGACCTGCTGTTGTTTCGAATTTTTCGGCAGAGAATTCACAACTAAGGCAAAAATTAAGATTGACATGGAAAATTCAGAGTAGTAAATTACTAAGTTCACAATATATTATAATGCTTTGCATCAATTCATAGTTAGAAGTTAAAACGAACAAGAGGATTATAATGCATTGCATGTATTCAATAACAGAAAAAATTACTACCTGCAACCTGTGATGTGTAAGTGTAACTTCCGGAAACATTAAGATAGATAAAAAAATACGTAAATAGATATGTATATTATTAATAGTAAATTAATAAAAAGGCACTTCTCAGAAACATTGATTCATCAATCTCAGAGTTAAACTAAGCATCCCCAGTTGAAAAAGGTCGGAAATTTGAAGTACCCAAATAAATTGGGTCGCGTAGCAATACTTGAGATTCAAGCAGTGATCAGAAAAACGACAAAAGAAATTGAAGAAAAAGTCTATGATTCAAGATCCTATACCATAAAAAAATGGAGAAAGAAAAGTTATCTTACCATTATTCTTGTTTGTTAATCTCCACCACGATCACACCTTGCACCATCTCATTTAATTAAATTTCCAATTAAACTTAAAAAAAAGTTATCTTACCAGATCATATGTACCAATTAGAAAATGAATAGCGCCTTAAATCCAGCAAGTTTACATTGTAGTTGTTGAAGTAGCAGTATGAGAGTTGTCTTGTGTGATAATATGAATAACTTAAGTGGCATTGAAATGGCTTGTTAATACTGTATCATCATATATGCTGCTCCAAATGGTAACTGGATCCATGTAGATCCCCAAGTATGAGACCCGACGAGTTTGGAGGCACATTGAGTAGCAAGTGACAATTTCGACCAACCGACTTATAGTATATTTCAAGCAGATTGATTGCAGACTTTGGAAGTTCTGAAAGATGCCAAAACCAACCAGGTCTGATTGAGACATCACAGAGGGCAGGTACCCACTCATGACCAGCCGGATCTCCCTCGGCCGCATATCTGTTAGAAACAAAAAAAATATTGAACAATCTGAGACAAGGCATAACAAAGAAAACATTGCCGTTTTGGGACATATATCACCATTCGAGCAACTAATATTGACTCTGGTCCTGAAATCTTCCAAAAGAGAATCCAGATAGTTCCCATTGATGTTTCCATCTCCTTTTGACTCAGGAGCATAAGAAATAATCTTTTCCACTTCATTCAGGCACTTAGAAAATGGTTTAACTTCATTAGAGCTAACAGAAGCGTTACCTTCGCTCAGAGTTCTCGCATTTAACAAAACCCAGTTCCAAAATTAAAGCAAACAGCATAAAATGCCACTCAGAGAAAACATAATAGCTCAGAGAATCACAGAGAAAGTTACAAACTTTGGTCAATTAACACACACCCGAGATACTGAAAACAAAATAAAATAAAGATTGAGGATCAAACCTGAAAAGGGCCACAAGACAGGGTTTGAGTGACTGTATGAAGAAGAGCAAGCTTAGTGTTGCAACGGTTTCATGGAGCAAAATTAAAGAACTGTGACAGAAGTAGCAGAGAGGAGAGTGTGTGTGAAAGTGAAGTGAGTGAGTGAAAACACAGAAACAGGGAAACAAAGACATTAACTACATAAGAAGATGAGTGAGAAGAAATGCAAAATTTAGAAATATATATTATTATTATTATTATTTTTATTATGAAGTCATGAAATAAAAATAAAAATAAAAATAACAATAAAAATAAAAATAAAAAATAAGTGAACCATAGACGAGGACAATAACCTAGCCCTTAAAATTGGCTAAATCCCTGAAGCATATTTAGTACTATGATAGTGACTTCACTAGTATTTTAAGGCACAAAAAATAAAATTAGTTCTATGCCATTGAAAAAATATTAAACCAAATATAAGATTTATAATGACAATCAACAAAGAATTAAATAGCAAATATTTCCTTCTTTCATCGATGTCTTAGTTCCTTAAAACTCTCTGGTTTGCTCATCAATTTTACAGTCCTTAAATAACAAGTATTTCCTTTTTTCATTCGAGTGTTTTTGCTATCTAAAACATATGCAATGAATAATGATTAAATAATATCTATATTATTTCATTTAAATTCTAAATTATCATTATTTGAAAAATTGTTGCTAAATTATCTAAATTGTTGCTAATCTCTACCAAAAAGTCTCAATAATTTGCACTTAAAAATCAACTAAAGCTTAATCCAACATCATTTTAATGGATATGAAAAATAAAAGAGCCAAGACATTGAACGTTGTCATCAAACTAAATAATTCTATAGCAAGACAGTAAGAAAGATCTATTCTCATTATTCCTTAAAGAGAAACAAAACACATTGAATGTTGTCATCAAACTAAGTCCTTATAAAAGCCACGAAAAACACTTACAATGATAAAACGACTAGGAAAGACAGAGCAGAGGCAAGATCCACCTGCATGAGCAAATTAAGCTCTTCCCAAGGCTGGGATGAGGAATATCAAATTATCATCATACCAAGGCTGTGAAGAATTGAAAATATCATTGCTTCAACTTCTCCATATCATAGTAGTAATTTATTCTCTAACCTCAGAATTAAAGCAAACACTATGGCTTTAATTAAACAAGCAAGAATTGACAAAATTAACAACAGGAATATATTTTTGTAAAATTTGTTCAAGAAAAGACTTCCCAAATAATCAAAATCTGCATTTTAATTAGCTACAGATTATGTATACTATGACAAATGCTACTGGCATGCTTGTTATGAGCTGTATGTGAGAGAATAGACCAGTTGATACAGTGAAAGTGTGAATCGAAGCAAATTTCTACTTTGTAACAAAATCAGGTAGTATCCAACCTAAAAGTCAAATCACTGACAATTGTTGCACTAATAACAAACTAGGAAGACCTAAATATAACTGGACAATTCAAAGAAGGAATGAACAACTGATCTATTATAAAAAATTATCAATTAAGTTACCTAACTTGTTCTGGGGAATGAACTGGCGTCTCTGTCCCCAATTTACCCAAACCTAGAATTTCAATTTATTTTACATTAACAAAGTGGTTGATTAACAACTAAATAAACAATGATATTGATGGAATCATCAAATGACAGTGTGATCTAGCGAAGTGGGTGAGCCAGAATATAAGGATTCTTTGTGGCGATGAAAAGGGAAGAAAACATCAGTGTCACGGTTTCAAGTTTCAACTAACTTGGAACAATAAAATCCTACCTTTGTTAGAACTCACCAAATCATGAAGCAGCTTCTGATTGCGCGAAGGAGGCTGACGGCGACACTCGAAGCAAGAAGACGACGAGCCCCTGAACCTGCTGCTTTTGCCGCCGGCGACGAAGAGCGCAACGAAGGCGCGCGCGACTATGTGCAAGACGATGACGAGACAGAGAGCAACGGCGACGCCACGGTGAGAGAGATGAGAGAAACCGAGCTCCAGGGGGATAGAGAGAGATACGAAAGGGAGGGAAGAACTTGAGAAGATGAAGAAGATTTTTGAAACCCAGAAACAATTTTTTATTGGAAGAACTCGACAAGATGAAAAGGATTTCTGAAACCTAGATTTCAAAAACAATTTTTTTTAGATATATTTTTGTTTTGTTTAATTTTTTAATTTTAAAATTTGATTAATTTAAAAGGATATTTTTGTCTCATCAAATAAAGAAATGATGTTTAAGTTTTTTTATAAAATTAAATAAATAAATATTTTTTATTTTTATTTAATTAAAAGAGTGTTTTAGTAAAAGTGATGATATACTATATATTTAAAAAAGAAAAAATTAAATGCTGACGTAGAAAATAAATTCCACATGGCTTATTGTTATTTGTCCATATCTTAAACGTATCGGTACGTATTAATTTATCATCGTACCGTAGCAATTACCTAATTTTTAATAAGGTAATACATATTTTATTTATTTGAGTTAAATAAATTAATTGATCCAAAATTAATGCATATAAATATATATATATATATAAGCTAGATTTTAGACAACTAGAATAATGAACTGATATATACTTTTAAGTTATTTTTTCGGGTTAGTTTTACTGAATTTTTTTAAAAAAAAAATTGGACATTTTTTAATTAAATTATTTTAATTCAAATAATTAAAATATAATAATACACCTTAAATTATTTTAAGATAGAAAATTAATATTTGCATGTATGCTATATAAGTTTATTTAATTATTCCAATAAGTTATGCTCGTTTTTATATCTAATATTCACATAATAATTTAAAATTATATTGTCTATTTTATTATTTTATTACGTATATGATTTGGTTTTTACAAATATCACATACGTATTTAATTGTATGTATTTGAAATGTGTTAAATCATGCTACTATTATTGATAAAAGTAGAAAGTATAAACATTACTTGTATTTGTTTATATAATTTACATCTTAAATAAAATTAAATATTTTTTCAAAATATAGAGAAGAAGAAAAATAGCTAGGAATTGAAAGCACTAAATAACAGATGATTAAAAATTAAAAAGAAGAATACGGAAGATGATAAAAAAAAAACTAAAAAGAGATAAAAATAGTAAATTTACCTAACTAGAAAAAAAAATTGAAAGTGCTAATTTTAATTTAACTTATATCTTATACTAAATTTTAAATATTTAAAAATGGTTCATTTTTATCCTTCTTAAATTAAATATTTTTTAAACTTTTTTTTAATAAGTTAGATATTATTTTTAGGTACTATAATAATCAATCTTTTTTTTTGAATTTTTTTCTATTATTCCTTTTAATTCTTTTTTTTTCATTTTATTGTTTATTCTTTTTTTTCCCTAATTTTTATACTCTTAAAACAACTTAAGGCATATTTTCATATTTTAATTATTTGAATTAAAATAATTTCACTAAAAAAAGTCCAATTATATATATAAAAAAAACCAGTAGAACTAGCCCAAAACATTGGCTTAAAGTATAAATTAGCTCTTCATTTTATTTGTCCAAAATCTAATTTATTATGTCTTATATATGTAGGGCTAGCAATAGGTAGGGTAGGGTAGAGCCCTACCCGCAAATTGAAAATTTTTTTAAAACTCTACATATCCTATTCGCAAGTTGAGAATCTCCCAACTCTAATCCTATCCGCACCTTAAAGTTCTAAACCCTACCCTACCCGATCCTACCCGCAAAAACAAAAAAAAATTTCAATCATTCCAAATTTCATACATATTAATAAAATAAAAAATAAAAAACTAAATTCAAATTAAAATTAAAAACAATAAAATTTTAAAAATTCCAACGTAAAATTACAAATAATATGACCATCAACTAATTTAGTGATTATTTTAAATTTTTATAAGAAGAAAATTGTGAATACAAAACTCACTTTCTTCATTACATACATAACTTTTACATATATATTATATAATATATTAAGAGTGCGAATAAGATAGGATAAGATATACCCTAAAGCCGTATTCTACCCTACCCGCATGCAAATTTGCACTCTACCTTATCCTACCCTATCCACAACGGGTAGAGTAGACAATCCTACCCGAATAAATTTATCCAAATTAAGTACTCGCAGATAGAGTATATATTACTAGCCCTATATATATATATATATATATATATATATATATATTAATTTTGGTTCAATTAAGAATTTATTTAACTCAAATAAATAAGATACATGATTATGTATTATCTTAAGCATCATCCTCACAAAAAGACGTTTTTACCGTCTGTATGTGAGTCGTCCCCTAATTTATTAACAGATTCAAAGGCTGTTTAAAGATTAAGTCGCATTTCTTTTTCTCCTCCATTTTTCTTCTCAGTAATCGATTCATTAATTTGCAGGCAATTAAAACATAACACGAGAAAGCATAATTCTGCAAAAGTACTTGGCCAAAAACCACAGGAGACGTTACATGTTGCAATTCGATCATTCTATAGTTATAAGCTATAACTCCACAATTTTGACTACCCTAATTATGAATAATCAAAATCAATTCCAACAAGGAACCAAAAAAGTGAATAAATCTCATATAAAAGCGTTGTCGTCAACCTTAATTAGAAGAGCCAGTGCAGGTTATTATAATTCTACATGGTTGATTTGATTCCTTAATCAGAAGGTTAGATCCTGACAAAAAATATAGTTAGCTCAGGCCCACAGTTATTCACACCATCAGGGCTCAGCATATACAAAGTCTCAGAATCTTTGGAGCCCACAACGTGTTCGAAATGTGCACGCATGTAAGAGAACTCTCCATCTCCACCGTCCACGTCAGATCTCCCTAACAAAACACCAGCACCCATGGATACAGCCTTGAGAAGCTCCATCACGTGAAGATCCTCCTCTGTGGCTTCCCTCTTCACCGCATAACCAACTTTCTTGCCGTTACAAAACATGGTCCACAACGGTTCCTCCATTATCGTTATCTTGTCCTTCTCCGGCCGCCTCTCGCATTCGAGGGCGATCCTAACCATCCCAGCCGCCATCTTCCTCTGAAGAACACCGGTCTGCATAGATAACTCAACTACGAACGAAGGGAGGCACCTCGGATTCTCTTGAATGGAAAGGCTCACGCGTCCTTTGCGGTAACCGAACAAGGTGCCGCAAACTTTGGTGCCGCTTAGGTTGACGGCCCTGTGAGGACCGTCTCCGCCGGGGGTTGGGAACTTGCATGAAGGGGCAATAATGGGAAAAGAGCGGAAGACAGAGCGGACGGCGCGGATGAATTTTGTTTTGTGTTTCTTCTTCTGGGAGGGTTGGACGAGGGAGATTTTGGAAGGGGTTGGAAGAGGTGGTGGTGTGGGAGGTGTGGCTACCGTTCTTGTTGATGCAGTTGAAGAGCGTGGAGAATAATATACGGATTGCGGTGTGTTTGATGCGGATCTTGACTCCTCCATTGGTCGATGACGACGATGTTCATGAACCATGAGGAGGAGGAGATCAAGAACAGCAGTGCCATGGAGGGAAGGGGGAGGGAGATAGATTGAGATGTGTGTGTTTGGGTGTTACGGGTTAGGGCGTCAACGTTTCGTTAAGACTTTTGCGGGCATAAGATGGATCTTTTGTCCTTTAATTCTCCATCTTCCTATTATTTCTCTGCCTTCGTTTCCCTCCTACTCTTGTAAATGCTTTAAATAGCATGCCCGTAATTCATTATATTCCTTTAGAATGGCAATTACTTTTCATTTTGGGGAAAAAATCAATTACTTTTATAAAATATACGTTAACATAATAACATATAAAAAAAATATAAATAATACATCATAAATATACATATAAATAATTTAAACGTATAAACCTAATTACAGAAAATCAAAATTAAAAAAGTATATCTTCTTTTTTGGAGATGTTACTTTTTTAAAAAGTTGTTGAAATATAGCTATGAAACAGTTACATATAAGTTATAAAAAAAATTAGGATCGAATTATATATACTTAATATTTCAATTGTAGTGTCAACATAAATTAAGAAATTAAATTAGAAGATAACAAATATAAGGCGAAAACACAACTAAATTGCAGAAATTTAAAAAACAAAAAATTAAAGAAAAAATAAAAAGAAAACATATATAAAAACAAAGAAATTTTATTAAAAATTTTAAAAAATAAATTACAAGTATTTGAGAAAGAATTGAATTCTTTACACATGTTTAATGCTAAAGAGGTTCAAAGTGTTTTGAATTTTTAAGTGTTTTTTAAAAGAGTTGAATTCCTTATAATATTTGCTTAAGACCTTATTTTTAAAGTGAATTACTAATCCAGTTCCTATCTATTTGACAATGCGATTTTTCACAATAAAAACAATCGATTTTAGTCTCTATCTTCTATTTCCGTGACACAATGCGATTTTTGTAGGTATTTTTTCGTCAACTTTAAACGAAAAACGCTGATGTGTCAGGTTTAGAAATGGACAGTGGTCTAATTGTCTCTAAATTCAAATTGATTAGAAATTTATTTGTCCTTATTTTTTAATCAATATCTTTTTTAAATTATTTTTTATTATTATATTAATATATTTTTTTAATATTTTATTGAATATATAGTATAATAAGTACAAATTAATTAATAAATTATTCAAATTTAAAAATATCATTTATTATGAATCTAAATAAATAATTTTTAAATATATAAATAATAAGCATTAAAATACAGTTAATACATTAATAATAACAACCTTTTGATATAATATTACTATCATGATCTAAATAATTTTAACAATAAAATAAAAATTAATAAATATATTATTTGATATATAATAAAAAAAATTTGAGTAATAACAAATTTAATTTTTTTTTAAATTTAAACCAAATTAATAAATAGGCAAAGTCTCAATTCCCTCGTGTGACAATGGAATCTTAAACTTACCTCGAAGAGTGCTATCTGAAAAGTTTGCAAAAAAAAGTTTATGCAAACAATACGATCCCAATTGAAACTCATTACATGCCTTATAAAATAATGTTATGGTTTAAATAGTATTTGTGTTTTAATAACTAACCATAGAGACACTTACAAATATTTTAATATGTTATACACTGTAAAGTTAAAGATGACTAAATGAAAGAATACAGTTGGACCAAAGATTGATAAAATATTGACATGTAGTTGGAGGTGAGTTTCTTAAAGCATTGTAATCTGGAGATCATAATGTTATGGACTTATGGTTAGAAAAGTCAACGGTTGATGTGTGTGTGAATTTATTATGCAAAGAATTTTCATCTTGAATGGCAAATGACCGAAATTTTATGTTCACATGTTTGTGCCGTAATCAAATTATTACATAATAATATCTATACTTATGTGGAAGAGTATTATCTGAAAAACTTACAAAAAAGATTTATATAAACTGTATGATTTCAGTGTAAGCTCATGATATGTCTGATGTCAACAATTTAATTTTAACAGATTAAGAAAATAATATTTTTCTTATACTGCCTACAACAATTTGTCCTTCAGAAGATTATGCAAAAAATGTTAAGAGTCACGATTTCAAAATGTTTGTGTTTACAAATATAGCCAATGTGATCAGAATGATCGTACTAAATATAGAAATCCTAATTTAAAAAGAATACGAGTTTCTTTAGATAATTTAGATTTTATGAAGTAATTCTATTTTAATTTTAGTTATATTTATGAAATCATGCACTTAAATTTTACAGTCTTACTTTAATTTTAATTATATTTGTATAATCTTGCACTTAAATTTTGCAGTTTTATTTTTATTTTAATAGTTTATGCAAAGATGCACCTTATGCACTTTCATTATGTTACATGTTTGGTTTTAATTTTACTGTGGAATTCTATAATTAAACTATAAAATTCTGCATTTATATTCTGCAATTCTATATAAAATTTGTAATTTTGGATTAAAGTTGTGTAATTCTGTCTTAGTTAATAAAATTCACACACATTTTATAATTCTACACTTAGTAAATTAAATTCTGTATTTTTGCATTAATTCTGTGATTCTACATTAATATTCTGTAATTCTGCACATAGTTAATTGTGTATTTTTTGCACAAATTTTGTAATTTTACAATAAAATTGTATAATTTTACTCTTAGTTAATTAAATTCTACAATTCTGCATAAATTCTGTAATTTTGAACTAAAATTGTGTAATTCAAAACTAAAACTAATAAAACAAAATATCTCAGAAAAAGAAACACTTTCTATAAAATTTTCAATTGATATAATTTCATTACAACTCAAAGATTTAATGAATAATTGTACATTAGGTAAAGTTAAACACCTCTAATACTTCTATATCACTGTTTCTTATGCTTCTATACAAGTAGATAATATTAGTGCATTAAGTTCATTCGAATGAAGTTGATGTTGAAGTTGAGCTGGCCTTAGTTCAGATTTTTCATATTCAATATCATTTTTTTTTTGCCTTGACATCACCTTGCTTCAGAGTTTATTACAGAGTATATGACATTGATGTTGGTATTAGCATACCTTGGCAATGCATACATATATGCATAATTTAAAAAGAAAAATAAACATAATATTATTAATAAAATATCTGCAACAACTAAAATTTAGAATTTCACTAAAATTAAAGAAAACACAACCTACCGCCAAAATTTACTAACATTTCTCATTAAATAGTTAACTTCAAATTATAGCCACCAACTCATTCACATTTAAGATAAAAAATTTTGTTTTAAATCTTTGAGCTAGCTAATTGTGTAGTTAGTATGTTTTGCTCATAGTGAGACTATATCTGAAAATATCAGAGAGAATGTTATTGCTAATAATACAACTTTTCTATAACCAAAATATAGTCTATTACCAAGTTTTATAAATTTCAGAGCTTAAATTTTGGTTTGAATATTTATTATTCCTATTTTTATTGAGAAATTTTTTAATTTATTAGTATAATAAACTAAGTTTCAAAGACAAAGATAAAAAAAATAAAATAATCAATAGATAAGAGTAAAGAGCCATTTAATAATGAGCAAAATAGAATTTTATTAAACTCAAAATAAAATAATTAGGCTAACAATAGAAGCATATATTATAATTGATCATCCGATAGTAATCAAATAAAAACGATCTTTCAAGTATAAATTAAATTTGAATTGCAGTTGTAGCAGTCATGATTATCTAGTGCATAGTAATATCTATTAGACTGCATAAAGCAATATAAGAATTTTCTTATGTTTAAAAGTTTTTCATTTTCTGAATTTTGAAAACAAAACTATGAAGTTACAATCCACTATACATATCAAATAAAGTACAAAATTATGCAAACTTCGTGAGTAAGACAATATTTTTCAATTTAAGTAAGAGATTATCAATACAAAAAAAAATATAAAATATGAGATTGAAAAAATTTTAAATTTTCCTAACATAACATAGGATATAAAGACTTTTCGGAATACTAGCTGAATTATGTTTTAGCTTCTAGTCAAGTGCATTTTCCAATTCATAACCAAAGTGAATGGACAGAGTACTCAACAAAGCAAACTGCTTATTTTTCACAACAGCAGAATGAAATTAAAATGGAACATATATGGATCTCTAGTGATACTTATTTTTGTTCATCATAGATAAATAAGTAAACATATGAATCTCCATTAAATTCAAATAAGTGATAAAGTCTGAATCCATCAAACCTCATAAAATAAAAATGAAATTAGTAATTTTAACAAAAGTTACATGGTACATCTGAGAAAATAGATTTATGAAGAGTTTAAGGACAGAGAGAAACTCATCGAAAGAGACCAGCATTGGCAAAGACAGAACATAATCATCTAAGCATGACAAAAGTGTCTATGTACAAGAAGATGAAGCCAAAAGAAACGAAGAAGAAGATATGTCCAAAAAGAGGAAGAGAAAACCCAACAACAATAAAAACGATGAAAAAAGAAAAAACACGATACAAGAAACAAGAAGAGAAAAAAAAGAATAATAAGATAATTTTATCATTTCAAATTTTATTTGTTGGTGTTTCTTTAATGTAATTTCTATTTGGTCTTTTTTAGTAATTTTAATATAATTAATCCTTTTCATTAATTAAAATCTCTTAGTGGTTCTTGGCACTAATTTTCACTATTATTTAAGATATAAATTGTAATATTTACTAATCTTAGCAAAACATTCTATAAAAAAATATTGATCGTTTAAATAATTAACAAGTTATGAAGTATAGATATTTTATTAAGTTTTTGTATTTGTGTGTCAGATGCATTTTAAATACAAAATTAATATTCGTTCGATATGTGTGTCTGCAGTATCTAATTGTGTCTTAATAAAATAAAAAAAAATTTTTCGAACACAATTAAACACACCTAAATATTATCACATGTGAGCGCTTCTTTAACAAGTAATGCTGGCTGCTTGACATTGGAGTAACGAACAAATTTCACTCAGGTGGGTTAGTAAAGACGTTTAATGGTATTTGGATTTGTATGTTAGTATTTGACTTAATTAACCTGATCCAACTGATTAACTCGATCCGCGTGCACAATAATATGGGGAGTTAGAAGTTAGAACAAGTTAACGTTGTATTTTGATTTAAATATTTTAAATCAATGTAACTAGCTACTATCAACTCTACAATTGGATCCCATTTTTCGATATCGATCTCAAACGACGTTGTTTTCAGGCCAGCATGTAGCTTAAAGCTTTTGGTCCTGTATTATTAATTAAATTAAAAATTAATTATTCAAATCAAATTATGTGATTTTTAAAATCAGACACTTTATTTTTTAAATTTTTAAAATATATAAAAAAATTTAGTGTTTATTTTCATAAAATAATATGATCTCTTTTTATTAGTTATTATCAGTGATAGCTGATGTAACACTTTGATTCTTTATAGAATTATTCTTAAAATTTATGTGATAAAAAATTTGATAAATATCTAAGAATTACTTCATTATAAAATAATAAGATGAATTTAGACTAGATAAGTGAAAATAATAGATATACCATGAGAGATAAAAGCGTGTTTTGAATTAAAAATTTTATCGATAACGACGAATTTGACTGTCAAGTTAAATTCATCTATGAAACCTTTATTACTAGTTTTTCTTGATTGAATTAGCTTAGTAGAACATTCTAAGCTTGATCTAAAGTTGAGACACTCTCTGCGACTAATATCTCAATTGCCAGTTGTTCAAACCGATAGAATTTGAAACAGTAATCTTATAGTTTAATTATTAAACCGTATCCTTCTTTTTTTTCTTTAGTAATCCGGCTGAACCAGCGAAAAATTATCTTCACCCAAGACTCATAAAACTATATAATAAACCAACCCGCCAAACTTAATTAAACCGAGCTTGAATCGTACCAAACCAACCGAATTACTAATCCACTATGAACCATGATTAACCAAACTAAGGGAGCTAATCAAGGTTAGCACCATCTCATTATTTTCTCCCATGTGCTGTCCAAACCTCCTCATACATGCAAGCCAAATTTGATGATTCATGAGAATGTAATTAATTCAAGTTTACATGCAAGTTAACAAATGCCACCAAACTAGCTCTTTAATCTACTATCTATTGCACTTAAATAGCCTCATATGCTAACAAAAGAAAAAAGAAAGCTGGAGAGAGCGGCTGAAGAGAGTGAGTGAGGGAGAACTCATCAAAACACTTGAATTCTCATCACGTTTCTCTTCCAAATTCAAGAATACCAGATCACTTCCATTCATTCTTCTCACATTCATATTAACTCTCTTCAAATTCCAGCTACAAGCATCCCAAAATATGACCAAGTTGAGCAAGAAAAATACAAGGGGTGGAATAGATGAGCTGGCCAAAGCATTGGAGGAAGGAAAATCAGCAAGTACTAGCCTCAGTCAAGTCCTTTCGTTCAAGAAAAACTATCAGCTGCCTCATCATCTTCACCAACATTTTCTTCTTTAAAATTTAGCAATGAAATTCACACCAACCATCCTCCAAGAACTCCTTTCAAGCTGGCCGAATTTGGGTCAAAGAGGGAGACCATAACCGAAAAGACACTTCAAGAAAGTTAAAGAGGGGGTTAGGAACAAATTCAATGGCTTAAGCAATACAAGAGGTAAGGGTTAAGTAGCTATATGTGTTGGTATATGTGGCTATGATGATTGTTGATGATAGTTGTTATTAATGATGGTTGATTGTGATGACTGATGATGAATTAAATGATGAATATTGATGATTATCGATAATATATAAATAAGGCGTGATCAGAAAGTGAAGGTAAGGATAAAACAGTAAAGCAGAATGAGATGAAGACATAATATAATTGTATAATATATGCAAATAGCCGATAGTCGCGACCTGCGAAGTTTAGGCCGGTTAAAGTTACAGAATAAAAACCAGTTTGACAACAGAAATTTCTATCTCTCCCAAAATACAACACAGTCTCTATAGGCAAGTTTCAAAAGATTAAATACATAGCATAAGTTTTCAAAATAAAAGCGGAGAGAATCTAAGAAAATGTAAATCAGAGAATTTCAAAGGTCTTTGCCATTTTTCAGATAAACCACAGCTCACTACTGTGCACCTGGACCTGCATATGAAAAACAAGAAATATATACGGAATGAGAACCCCCGACCCATGGGTTCTCAGTACGGTAAAAGTACCAAATAAATACAATGCACAATAATATAAATTCACTAAGCATCTTAAACTTCTTATCTCCTCATATCCATCCTAAGTTCTCACTAATCTATAACGTGGCAACTATCATAGGGGATTATAATTCTAACCCAATATCCTTTATACTTTCACTACCTTCCCAACCGAATAATCCAAGAACCAAACTTTATACAAACACACACAAACACAAACAATACATACAAATAATGCACAAGTAAGACAATTAGCAAATAATCATGAAACATATACAATTAGGCAAACCAAAGTAATTAAGCAAACCGAAACAATTGAAACATATGCAGATGATGTATGCCTGTCCTACTGGCCGTGAGCTCACGCGTCGGTTAAATCGCCAGAACCCGACACACCCGGTAGCTAACCCAGATATTGTCTTTCTGACATGCCTCCACACTCTTGTGATAGACTGCCCATCACACTCTCGAGATATAGTACCCGTCATACTCATGGGATATAGTGTCCGTCGTATTTCCTGGTACAAAGTATTTCTACACTCTCGGGATATAGCGCCCGCCATGCGACACTTTCGGGATATAGTGCCTGTCACACTCATGGGATATAATGTCTGACACACATCCCAGGGTATGTAATGGACGAAATTGTGATCACATCAATGTAGTATTCTTTGTTGTTGTATGGAATCATTATTATGGCACTTATGTGTGGACACAACTCCGTTCAACTAACCAGCAAGTGTACTGGGTCGTCCAAGTAATACCTTACGTGAGTAAGGGTCGATCCCACAGAGATTGTTGGTATGAAGCAAGCTATGATCATCTTGTAAATCCCAGTCAGGAGGATAAAATTATGGAATTTAGAAAATCAAATATGATTAATAAAAATAAACAGAAAATAAAATGGATAGAGATACTTATGTAAATCAATAGTGGAAATTTCAGATAGGCGTATGGAGATGTTGTGCTCCTCTTGAATCTCTACTTTCTTATTACATTCATCCTATCCTTCTTACTCCTTTCCATGGCAAGCTGTATGTAGGGCATCACCGTTGTCAATGGCTACATCCCATCCTCTCAGTGAAAACGTTCCTATGCTCTGTCACAGCACGGCTAATCATCTGTCGGTTCTCAATCAGGTTGGAATAGAATCCCTTGATTCTTTTGCGCTTGTCATCACGCCCAGCCTTCAGGAGTTTGAAGCTCGTCACAGTCATTCAATCCCAGAATCCTACTCGGAATACCACAGACAAGGTTTAGACTTTCCGGATCCTCATGAATGCCGCCATCTATCTAGCTTATACCACGAAGATTCTGTTGGGGAATCTAAGAGATATGCGCCCGGCCTAAGGTAGAACGGAAGTGGTTGTCAATCACGCGCGTTCATAGGTGAGAATGATGATGAGTGTCACGGATCATCACATTCATCAAGTTGAAGTGCAACGTATATCTTGGAATAAGAATAAAAGAGAATTGAATAGAAAGTAATAGTAATTGTATTGAAACTTGAGGTACAGCAGAGCTCCACACCCTTAATCTATGGTGTGCAGAAACTCCACCGTTGAAAATACATAAGTGAAAGGTTCAGGCATGGCCGAATGGCCAGCCCCCAAAACGTGATCACAGGATTCAAAATACAATCCAGGATCAAAACCAAGATGATAATATGATAGTAAAGAGTTCTATTTATAATAAACTAGCTACTAGGGTTTACAGAAGTAAGTAATTGATGCATAAATCCACTTCCGGGGCCCACTTGGTGTATGTTTGGGCTGAGCTTGGTCTATCCACGAGCTGAGACTTTTCTTGGAGTTAAACTCTGGTGGACGAAATTGTGATCCATGTTCTAATTATTTTGAGATGAAGGCTTCTAAGGGGCAGCACCTGAATTCACAACTCCGTTCAACTAACCAGCAAGTGTACTGGGTCGTCCAAGTAATAAACCTTACGTGAGTAAGGGTCGAATCCACAGAGATTGTTGGTATGAAGCAAGCTATGGTCACCTTGTAAATCTCATTTAGGCAGATTAAAGGGTAATTGTGATTATTGGAATAAAATAGGAAATAAATAATAAAAAGGATAGAAATACTGATGTAGATTCATTGGTGAGAATTTCAGATAAGTGTATGGAGGTGCTGTATGACTCACGGACGTCTGCCTTCCCACTGCTTCTACTCAATCCTTCTTACTCCTTTCCATGGCAAGCTGTGTATAGGGGTTCACCAGCAACGGTGGCTACTTTCAATCCTCTCGGGAAAATGGTCCTCTGCGGCTGTCACTCGCATGGCTAATCGTCTGGAGGCATCACCCATGGTTGATGGCTACATCCCATCCTCGCAGTGAAAACTACGCTCACGCACTCTGTCACAGCACGGCTAATCACTGGTTGGTTCTTACTCATACTGGAATAGAATCCCTTGATTCTTTTGCGTTTGTCACTAACGCCCAGCACTTGCAAGTCTGAAGCACGTCACAGTCATTCATTACCGGAATCCTACTCGGAATACCACAGACAAGGTGAGACTTTCCGGATTCCCAGGATCCTACTCGGAATACCACAGACAAGGTGAGACTTTCCGGATCCTCATAAATGCCGCCATCTATCTAGCTTATACCACGAAGATTCTGTTGGGGAATCTAAGAGATACACATTCAAGCTCTGTTGCATGTAGAACGGAAGTGGTTGTCAATCACGCGCGTTCATAAGTGAGAATGACAATGAGGGTTATCTAATCATCACATTCATCATGTTCTTGGGTGCGAATGAATATCTTGGAATAAGAATAAGAGAGATTTGAATAAAAGAAAATAGAACTTCATTAATACTTGAGATACAGCAGAGCTCCACACCCTTAATCTATGGTGTGCAGAAACTCCACCGTTGAAAAATACATAAGCAAAAGAGGTTCAGGCATGGCCGAATGGCCAGCCCTCTCCATGATCAAGTGACCGAATGATTAAAAGACTTAAAGTGGTCAAAAGATGTCTAATACAATAGATAAATGTCCTATATATACTAGACTAGCTACTAGGGTTTACATGAGTAAGTAATTGATGCATAAATCCACTTCCGGGGCCCACTTGGTGTATGCTTGGGTTGAGCTTGATCAATCCACGAGCTGAGGCTTCTCTTGGAGTTGAACTCCGAGTTATGACGTGTTTTGGGCGTTCAACTCCGGATCATGACGTTTTTCTGGCGTTTAACTCCAGAAAGGAGCATGTACTTGGCGTTCAACGCCAAGTTACGTCGTCATTCTTCGAATAAAGTATGGACTATTATATATTGCTGGAAAGCCCTGGATGTCTACTTTCCAACGCCATTGAGAGCGCGCCAATTAGAGTTCTGTAGCTCCAGAAAATCTATTTCGAGTGCAGGGAGGTCAGATTCCAACAGCATCAGCAGTCCTTTTGTCAGCCTTTTTCAGAGTTTTGCTCAAGTCCCTCAATTTCAGCCAGATTTTACCTGAAATCACAGAAAAACACACAAACTCATAGTAAAGTCCAGAAATGTGAATTTAACATAAAAACTAATGAAAACATCCCTAAAAATAGCTCAAACTTACTAAAAACTATATAAAAACAATGCCAAAAAGCGTATAAGTTATCCGCTCATCACAACACCAAACTTAAATTGTTGCTTGTCCCCAAGCAACTGAAAATCAAATAGGATAAAAAGAAGAGAATATACTATAAATTCAGAAATATCAATGAATATTAATTATAATTAGATGAGCGGGACTTGTAGCTTTTTGCTTCTGAACAGTTTTGGCATCTCACTTTTTCCTTTGAGGTTTAGAATGATTGGCTTCTCTAGGAACTTAGAATTTCAGATAATGTTATTGACTTTCCTAGTTAAGCATGTTGATTCTTGAACACAGCTACTTATGAGTCTTGGCCGTGGCCCTAAGCACTTTGTTTTCCAGTATTACCACCGGATACACAAATGCCACAGACACATAACTGGGTGAACCTTTTCAGATTGTGACTTAGCTTTGCTAGAGTCCCCAGTTAGTGGTGTCCAGAGCTCTTAAACACACTCTTTTGCCTTGGATCACGACTTTAACCACTTAGTCTCAAGCTTTTCACTTGGACCTTCATGACACAAGCACATGGTTAGGGACAGCTTGATTTAGCCGCTTAGGCCTGGATTTTATTTCCTTGGGCCCTCCTATCCATTGATGCTCAAAGCCTTGGATCCTTTTTACCCTTGCCTTTTGGTTTTAAGGGCTATTGGCTTTTTCTATTGCTCCTTCTTTTTCTATATACTCTTTTTAGCCATTTTTTTTTTCGAATGCTTCACTGCTTTTTCTTGCTTCAAGAATCAATTTCATGATTTTTCAGATCACCAATAACATTTCTCTTTGTTCATCATTCTTTCAAGAGCCAACAATTTTAACATTCATAAACAACAAGATCCAAAGACATATGCACTGTTCAATCATTCATTCAGAAAGCAAAAATATTATCACCACATCAATATAATTAAACTAAATTCAAGAGCTATTGTCGAAATTTATGTACTTCTTGTTCTTTTGAATTAAAACATTTTTCTTTTAAGAAAGGTGAAGGATTAATGGATTTACTCATAATCTTTAAGGCATGGTTACATACTAATGATCATGAAATAAAGACACAAAACATAGATAAACACAATATTAAAAACCGAAAACAGAAAGAAATAAAGAACAAGGAATGAATCCACCTTTAGTGGCGTCTTCTTCTTGAAGGACCAATGGTGTTCTTCAGCTCTTCTATGTCCCTTCCTTGCCTTTGTTGCTCCTCCCTCATTGCTCTTTGATCTTCTCTTATTTCTTGGAGAATGATGGAGTGCTCATGATGTTCCACCCTTAATTGTTCGATATTATGGCTCAAATCTTCTAAAGAGGTACTGAGTTGCTCCCAATAGTTGGTGGGAGGGAAGTGCATTCCTTGAGGCATTTGTTGATGATGAACTTCCTCATGTTCTTCTTGAGGGCCGTGAGGAACTTCTCTTGTTTGCTCCATCCTTTTCTTGGTGATGGGCTTGTCTTCTTCAATGGAGACATCTCCATCTATGATAACTCCGGCTGAGTAACATAGATGACATATAAGGTGGGGGAAGGCTAGCCGTGCCATGTGTGAAGGCTTGTCAGCTATTTTGTAGAGTTCATTGGAGATGACTTCATGAACTTCTACTTCCTCTCCAATCATGATGCTATGAATCATGATGGCCCGATCCACAGTAACTTCAGATCGGTTGCTTGTAGGGATGATGGATCTTTGGATGAACTCCAACCATCCTCTAGCCACAGGCTTGAGGTCCAGTCTTCTTAGTTGGATTGGCTTGCCTTTGGAGTCTATTCTCCATTGGGCGCCTTCTACACATATGTCCATTAGGACTTGGTCCAACCTTTGATTAAAGTTGACCCTTCTTGTGTAGGGGCGTTCATCACCTTGCATCATGGGCAAGTGAAATGCCAACCTCACATTTTCCGGACTGAAATCCAAGTATTTCCCCCTAACCATTGTGAGATAATTCTTTGGACTTGGGTTCATACCTTGGTCATGGTTCCTAGTGATCCATGCATTGGCATAGAACTCTTGAACCATTAATATTCCGACTTGTTGCATGGGGTTGGTTATGACTTCCCAACCTCTTCTTTGAACTTCCTGTCGGATCTCCGGATACTCATTCTTTTTGAGCTTGAAAGGGACCTCAGGGATCACCTTCTTCTTTGCCACAACATCATAGAAGTGGTCTTGATGGCTCTTGGAGATGAATCTTTCCATCTCCCATGACTCGGAGGTGGAAGCTTTTGCTTTTCCTTTCCCTTTTCTTGAGGAAACTCCGGCCTTAGGTGCCATTGGTAATGGAAAAACAAAAAAAGCTTATGCTTTTACCACACCAAACTTAAAATTTGCTCGTCCTCGAGCAAGAAAGAAAAGAATAGTAGAAGAAGAAGAAAAGAATATGGTAGAGAGGGAGAGAGTAGGTTCGGCTATATGGGAGAAGAAGGGGTTTGTGTTGTGTGAAAATGAAGAAGAATGGAAGGTTATTTATAGGGAGAGGGAGGGTGGGAGTTCGGCCATTTTGGGTGGGAATGGGTGGGAAATTGGATTTGAATTTTATGAGGGTAGGTGGGGTTTATGGGGAAGAGGAGGTTGATGTGAATGGTGAATGGGGTAATTGGGAAGAGGACTTGAGGTGATTGGTGAAGGTTTTTGGGAAGTGTGATATGGGGAAGAGTGAAATGAGATTTGGGTTAGGAGAGTGTGATTAGGATTAAAAGGTAAGGTGGGAATATGGTAGGTGGGGATCCTGTGGGGTCCACAGATCCTAAGGTGAGGATCCTGTGGGGTCCACAGATCCTGAGGTGAAAACAAATACCATTCCTTCACCATATAGGCATGTAACATGCCTTTATGCATCATTCTGGCGTTCAGACGCCCATTGGTGCATGTTCTGGGCGTTCAACGCCCATGTAATGCATGTTTCTGGCGTTGAACGCCAGTTTCATGCTTGTTTCTGGCGTTCAGCGCCAGTTTGTCCTCCCTGTGCATCATGTTGGCGTTTAACGCCAGGTTGTTGCTTGTTTTGGGCGTTCAGCGCCAGAATGGTGCTCTGTTCTGGCGTTGAACGCCGGCCAGATGCACCTTACTGGCGTTGAACGCCAGTCTGCGCTACCTCCAGGGTGAAAATTTTTTTCTTCTGTTTTTGACTCTGTTTTTAATTTTTTTGATTTTTTTCGTGACTCCTCATGGTCATGTACCTAATTAAACACAAAAATAGCAAAGAAACAAAATAAAATAAAATTAGATAAATAAAATTGGGTTGCCTCCCAACAAGCGCTTCTTTAATGTCAATAGCTTGACAGTGGCTCTCATGGAGCCGCAAGGTGATCAGGTCAATGTTAGTGTAGTCCCAACACCAAACTTAGAGTTTGGATATGGGGTATGAACACCAAACTTAGAGTTTGGTTGTGGTCTCACAACACCAAACTTAGAGTTTGACTGTGGAGGCTCTTCTTGACTCTGAACTGAGAGAAGCTCTTCATGCTTACTCTCTTTTGTCACAGAGGGATGGCCATGTGCCTTAAACACAAGGTAGTCCCCATTCAATTGAAGGACTAACTCACCTCTGTTGACATCTATCACAGCTCCTGCTGTGGCTAGGAAAGGTCTTCCTAGGATGATGCATTCATCATCTTCCTTCCTAGTGTCTAGGATTATGAAATCAGCAGGGATGTAAAGGCCTTCAACCTTTACTAGCACGTCCTCTACTAATCCATAAGCTTGTCTCACTGACTTGTCTGCCAATTGTAATGAGAACAAGGCAGGTTGTACCTCAATGATCCCCAGCTTCTCCATTACAAAGAGTGGCATAAGATTTATCCCTGACCCCAGGTCACACAGAGCTTTTTCAAAGCTCATGGTGCCTATGGTACAAGGTATTGAGAACTTGCCAGGATCTTGCTTCTTTTGAGGTAGAGTTCTCTGAATCCAAGTATCTAGTTCACTAATGAGCAAGGGAGGTTCACTTTCCCAAGTCTCATTACCAAACAGCTTGGCATTCAGCTTCATGATAGCTCCTAAATATTGAGCAACTTGCTCTCCAGTCACATCTTCATCCTCTTCAGAGGAAGAATAGTCTTCAGAGCTCATGAATGGCAGAAGGAGATTTAATGGAATCTCTATGGTCTCTAGATGAGCCTCAGATTCCTCAGGATCCTTAATAGGAAACTCCTTCTTGCTTGAGGGACGTCCCAGGAGGTCTTCCTCACTAGGATTTTCGTCCTCCTCCTCCCTTGTGCATTCGGCCACATTGACTATGTCAATGGCCTTGCACTCTCCTTTTGGATTCTCTTCTGTATTGCTTGGGAGAATACTGGGAGGAGATTCAATGACTTTCTTACTCAGCTGGCCCACTTGTGCTTCCAGATTTCTAATGGAGGATCTTGTTTCATTCATGAAACTAAAAGTGGCCTTTGACAGATCAGAGACTATATTGGCTAAATTAGAAGTGTTTTGTTCAGAATTCTCTGTCTGTTGCTGAGAAGATAATGGATATGGCTTACTATTATTCAGCCTGTTGCGTCCACCATTGTTAAAACCTTGTTGAGGTTTTTGTTGATCCTTCCATGAGAAGTTTGGATGATTTCTCCATGATGAGTTATAGGTGTTTCCATAAGGTTCACCCATGTAATTAACCTCTGCCATGGCAGGGTTCTCTGGATCATAAGCTTCTTCAGAAGCTGCCTCTCTAATACTGTTGGATGCATGTTGCAATCCATTTAGATTTTGAGAGATCATGTTGACCTGTTGAGTCAACACTTTGTTCTGAGCCAATATGGCATTCAGAGCATCAATTTCAAGAACTCCTTTCTTCTGAGGTACCCCATTATTCACGGAATTCCTCTCAGAGGTGTACATAAACTGGTTGTTTGCAACCATGTCAATGAGTTCTTGAGCCTTTTCAGGCATTTTCTTCAGGTGGATAGATCCACCTGCAGAATGGTCCAATGACATTTTCGAAAATTCAGAGAGACCATAATAGAATATATCTAATATGGTCCATTCTGAAAACATGTCAGATGGACATCTTTTGGTCAGCTGCTTGTATCTTTCCCAAGCTTCATAGAGGGATTCACCATCTTTTTGTTTGAAGGTTTGAACATCCACTCTCAGCTTGCTCAGCTTTTGAGGAGGAAAGAATTTATCCAAAAAGGCAGTGACTAGCTTATCCCATGAGTCCAGGCTATCCTTGGGTTGTGAATCCAACCATACTCTAGCTCTGTCTCTTACAGCAAAAGGGAAAAGCATGAGTCTGTAGACTTCAGGATCAACTCCATTCGTCTTTACAGTCTCACAGATCTGCAAGAACTCAGTTAAAAACTGATAAGGATCTTCAGATGGAAGTCCATAAAACTTGCAGTTTTGTTGCATTAAAGCAACTAGTTGAGGCTTAAGCTCAAAGTTATTGGCTCCAATGGCAGGAATGGAGATGCTTCTTCCATCAAACTTGGACGTTGGTTTTGTGAAGTCACCAAGCATTCTCCTTGCATTATTATTATTATTTTCGGCTGCCATCTCCTTCTCTTGTTCGAAAATTTCTGAAAGGTTGTTTCTGGATTGTTGTAATTTAGCTTCTCTTAATTTTCTCTTCAGAGTCCTTTCAGGTTCTGGATCAATTTCAACAAGAGTGCCTTTATCCTTGTTCCTGCTCATATGAAAGAGAAGAAAACAAGAAAAGAAGAGGAATCCTCTATGTCACAGTATAGAGATTCCTTTATGTTAGTAGAAAAAGAAGGGGTAGAAGAATGAAGAGGGAGATTCGGATTTTGGATGAAGAGAGGTGAAGAGAAGTGTTAGTAATTAAATAATTAAATAGAAGAAGAAAAGAAAAAGAGAATTTCGAAAATAATTTTAAAAAGGGGTTAGTGATTTTCGAAAATTAGAGATAAAATTGTAATTAAAATTAAAACATGAAACAATTAGTTAATTAAAAATAATTTTTGAAAAAGAAAGAGATATTTTCGAAAATAGAAGGGGGAGAAGTAGTTAGGTGGTTTTGAAAAAGATAAGAAACAAACAAAAAGTTAGTTAGTTGATTGAAAAAGATTTGAAATCAAATTTGAAAAAGATAAGAAGATAGTAAGTTAGATAAGATATTTTGAAATCAAATTTTTTTTTTAAAAAAAATAAATTTTTTTTTTGAAAAAGATCAAATAAAAGATAAAAAGATTTAATTTAAAAAATTTTGAAATTACTTACTTCACTAACAAGAAACTACAAGATAAGATTCTAGAACTTAAAGATTGAACCTTTCTTAACAAGAAAGTAACAAACTTCAAATTTTTGAACCAATCACATTAATTATTAGTGAATTTTCGAAAATATGATATAAAGATAAGAAAAAGATTTTTGAAAAATAATTTTTAAAAATTTTCGGAAAATAGAAGAAAAAATGAAAAAGATATGATTTTTGAAAAAGATTTTGAAAAGATAAGATTTTTAAAATTGAAATTTTGACTTGACTTGTAAGAAACAACTAATTTTGAAAATTTTTGACCAAGTCAATCCCAAAATTTCGAAAATTTGGAGAGAAATAAGGAAAAGATATTTTTTTGATTTTTTTGAATTTTTAAGGATGAGAGAGAAAAACAACAAAAATACTTAATGCATGAAATTTTTAGATCAAAACAATGAATGCATGCAAGAATGCTATGAATGTCAAGATGAACACCAAGAACACTTTGAAGATCATGATGAACATCAAGAACATAATTTTGAAAAATTTTTGATGCAAAGAAAACATGCAAGACACCAAACTTAGAAATCTTTAATGCATGAAAAATATGAATGCAAAGATGCACATGAAAAACAAGAAAAGACACAAAACAAGAAATCATCAAGATCAAACAAGAGGACTCATCAAGAACAACTTGAAGATCATGAAGAACACTATGAATGCATGGGATTTTCGAAAAATGCAAGAAAAATTTTTTAAAGCATGCAATTGACACCAAACTTAAAAATTAACACAAGATTTAAACAAGAAACACAAAATATTTTTAGTTTTTATGTTTTTATGATTTTTTTGTATTTTTATTAAATTTGTTCGAAAATAAAATTTATAAAAACGAAAAATAAAAGAAATTTTTTTTTTGAAAAAGATTTTGAAAAGAAAATTACCTAATCTGAGCAACAAGATGAACCGTCAGTTGTCCATACTCGAACAATCCCCGGCAACGGCGCCAAAAACTTGGTGGACGAAATTGTGATCCATGTTCTAATTATTTTGAGATGAAGGCTTCTAAGGGGCAGCACCTGAATTCACAACTCCGTTCAACTAACCAGCAAGTGTACTGGGTCGTCCAAGTAATAAACCTTACGTGAGTAAGGGTCGAATCCACAGAGATTGTTGGTATGAAGCAAGCTATGGTCACCTTGTAAATCTCATTTAGGCAGATTAAAGGGTAATTGTGATTATTGGAATAAAATAGGAAATAAATAATAAAAAGGATAGAAATACTGATGTAGATTCATTGGTGAGAATTTCAGATAAGTGTATGGAGGTGCTGTATGACTCACGGACGTCTGCCTTCCCACTGCTTCTACTCAATCCTTCTTACTCCTTTCCATGGCAAGCTGTGTATAGGGGTTCACCAGCAACGGTGGCTACTTTCAATCCTCTCGGGAAAATGGTCCTCTGCGGCTGTCACTCGCATGGCTAATCGTCTGGAGGCATCACCCATGGTTGATGGCTACATCCCATCCTCGCAGTGAAAACTACGCTCACGCACTCTGTCACAGCACGGCTAATCACTGGTTGGTTCTTACTCATACTGGAATAGAATCCCTTGATTCTTTTGCGTTTGTCACTAACGCCCAGCACTTGCAAGTCTGAAGCACGTCACAGTCATTCATTACCGGAATCCTACTCGGAATACCACAGACAAGGTGAGACTTTCCGGATTCCCAGGATCCTACTCGGAATACCACAGACAAGGTGAGACTTTCCGGATCCTCATAAATGCCGCCATCTATCTAGCTTATACCACGAAGATTCTGTTGGGGAATCTAAGAGATACACATTCAAGCTCTGTTGCATGTAGAACGGAAGTGGTTGTCAATCACGCGCGTTCATAAGTGAGAATGACAATGAGGGTTATCTAATCATCACATTCATCATGTTCTTGGGTGCGAATGAATATCTTGGAATAAGAATAAGAGAGATTTGAATAAAAGAAAATAGAACTTCATTAATACTTGAGATACAGCAGAGCTCCACACCCTTAATCTATGGTGTGCAGAAACTCCACCGTTGAAAAATACATAAGCAAAAGAGGTTCAGGCATGGCCGAATGGCCAGCCCTCTCCATGATCAAGTGACCGAATGATTAAAAGACTTAAAGTGGTCAAAAGATGTCTAATACAATAGATAAATGTCCTATATATACTAGACTAGCTACTAGGGTTTACATGAGTAAGTAATTGATGCATAAATCCACTTCCGGGGCCCACTTGGTGTATGCTTGGGCTGAGCTTGATCAATCCACGAGCTGAGGCTTCTCTTGGAGTTGAACTCCGAGTTATGACGTGTTTTGGGCGTTCAACTCCGGATCATGACGTTTTTCTGGCGTTTAACTCCAGAAAGGAGCATGTACTTGGTGTTCAACGCCAAGTTACGTCGTCATTCTTCGAATAAAGTATGGACTATTATATATTGCTGGAAAGCCCTGGATGTCTACTTTCCAACGCCGTTGAGAGCGCGCCAATTAGAGTTCTGTAGCTCCAGAAAATCTATTTCGAGTGCAGGGAGGTCAGATTCCAACAGCATCAGCAGTCCTTTTGTCAGCCTTTTTCAGAGTTTTGCTCAAGTCTCTCAATTTCAGCCAGATTTTACCTGAAATCACAGAAAAACACACAAACTCATAGTAAAATCCAGAAATGTGAATTTAACATAAAAACTAATGAAAACATCCCTAAAAGTAGCTCAAACTTACTAAAAACTATATAAAAACAATGCCAAAAAGCGTATAAGTTATCCGCTCATCAAACTCCAAGTTATAACGTGTTTTGGGCGTTCAACTCCGGATCATGACGTGTTTCTGGCGTTTAACTCCAGACAGCAGCATGTAGTTGGCGTTCAACGCCAAGTTACGTCGTCAATTTCTGAATAAAGTATGGATTATTATATATTGTTGGAAAGCTCTGGATGTCTACTTTCCAACGCCGTTGAGATCGCGCCATTTGGAGTTCTGTAGCTCCAAAAAATCCATTTTGAGTACAGGGAGGTCAGATTCCAACAGCATCAGTAGTCCTTTTGTCAGCCCTTTTCAGAGTTTTGCTCAAGTCCCTCAATTTCAGCCAGAAATTATCTGAAATCACAGAAAAACACACAAACTCCTAGTAAAGTCCAGAAATGTGAATTTAACATAAAAACTAATGAAAACATCCCTAAAAGTAACTAGATCATACTAAAAACTACCTAAAAACAATGCCAAAAAGCTCTTAAGCACAGACACATAAATTACCACCGGATACATAAATGCCACAGACACATAACTGGGTGAACCTTTTCAGATTGTGACTCAGCTTTGCTAGAGTCCCCAGTTAGTGGTGTCCAGAGCTCTTAAGCACACTCTTTTGCTTTGGATCCTTTTTACCCTTGCCTTTTGGTTTTAAGGGCTATTGGCTTTTTCTGCTTGCTTTTTCTTTTTTTTTTCAAAATATTTTTTTTTCGCCAATTATTTTTTTATTTATTTTTTTTTCGCCATTCACTGCTTTTTCTTGCTTCAAGAATCAAATTCATGATTTTTCAGATTGTCAATAACATTTCTCCTTGTTCATCATTCTTTTAAGAGCCAACAATTTTAACATTCATAAACAACAAGATCAAAAGACATATGCACTGTTCAAGCATTCATTCAGAAAGCAAGAAGTATTGTCACCACATCAATATAATTAAACTAAATTATAGGATAAATTCAAAATTCATGTACTTCTTGTTCTTTTGAATTAAAGCATTTTTCTTTTAAGAGAGGTGAAGGATTCATGGAATTATTCATAATCTTTAAGGCATAGTTACTACATACTAATGATCATGAAGTAGAGACACAAAATATAGATAAACATGAAGGATAAAAACCGAAAAAACAGAGAAAATAAGAACAAGGAATGAGTCCACCTGAGTGAGGGTGGCACCTTCTTGAAGATCCAATGGTGCTTTTTGAGCTCCTTTATGTCTTTTCCTTGCTTCTGTTGCATGATCCCTAGTGATTTTGGTGTTTTTATCCTTATTTGCTCCCAATAGTTGTGTGGAGGATAATTTATCCCCTGAGGTATCTCAGGGATCTCTTGATTTGCAGTCAAATATTCTACCGCTGAGCTATAAACCCTTTAGATGAGTCTTTCCATCTCCCATGACTCGGAGGTGGAAGCTTTTTGTCTTTCCTTTTTCTCTTTTTTTTTTTCTTTTTTTTTTTTGAGGTTTCTCTGAATTGTTGATTTTTAGTTTCTCTTGACTTCCTCTTCAAAGTCCTTTCAGGTTCATGATCTGCTTCAATAAGAATGTTCTTGTCCTTGCTCCTGCTCATATAGGGAAGAAGAGAACAAGAAAAGAAAGAGGAATCCTCTATGTCACAGTAAAGAGGTTCCTTATTGTTAGTAGAAGAAGAAAGGAATAAAAGTGGAGAATCCAATCACAATGGTGAGGATAGAGACAGTGATTGGAGATGAAGAGAGGTGAAGAGAAGTGTTAGTAAATAAATAATTAAATAGAAGAAGAGGAGAGATAGAGGATTTCAAAAATAATTTTGAAAAATGGGTTAGTAATTTCGAAAATTAAAGGAAGAAATAAAATTAAAATTAAAATTTGAAACAATTAGTTAATTAAAAAGAATTTTGAAAAAGAGGTGAGATATTTTCGAAAATTGAAGAGGAAAAAGTAGTTAGGTGGTTTTGAAAAAGATAAGAAACAAACAAAAAGTTAATTAGTTAGTTGAAAAAGATATTAAAATTAATTTTGAAAAGATAAGAAGATAAGAAGTTAGAAAAGATATTTTAAAATTTTTTTGAAAAAGATAAAATTTTGAAAAAAAATATGATATAAAAGATATGATTTAAAAAGATATGGTTTTGAAAAGATAAGATTGAAATTAGTTTTGAAAAAGATTTGAATTTTAAAATCACAATTAATGACTTGACTCACAAGAAATCACAAGATATGATTCTAGAACTTAAAATTTGAATCTTTCTTAACAAGAAAGTAACAAACTTGAAATTTTTGAATCAAAACATTAATTTTTGATGCAATTTTCGAAAATATGATGTAAAGATAAGAAAAAGATTTTGAAAATATTTTGAAAAAGATTTTTGAAATTTTCGAAAATGATGAAAAAATGGAAAAGATATGATTTTTGAAAAAGATTTTAAAAAGATAAGATTTAAAAAGATAAGATATTTTTTTGATTTTTGAATTTTTTTTTGATGAGAGAGAAAAACACTAAAAATACTCAATGCATGAAAATTTTGGATCAAAACACATGATGCATGCAAGAACACTATGAATGTCAAGATGAACACCAAGAACACTTTGAAGATCATGATGAACATCAAGAACATATTTTTGAAAAATTTTCAAGAAAAGAAAACATGCAAGACACCAAACTTAGAAATTTTTTATGTTTAGACTCTATGAATGCAAGAATGCATATGAAAAACACCATACAACACAAAACAAGAAAATATGAAGATCAAACAAGAAAGTTCATCAAGAACAACTTGAAGATCATGATGAACACAATGAATGCATGAATTTTTCGAAAATTTTATGCAAGAAAAAGATGAACATGCAATTGACACCAAACTTATGACTTGACACAAGACTCAAACAAGAAACACAAAATATTTTTGATTTTTATGATTTTCTAATTTTTTTTGTATTTTATTTGATTTTTTTCGTAAAATATATAGGAAAAATAAAATAAGAAATTCAAAATTTTTAATATGAATTCCAGGAATCTTCGCAATGTTAGTTTAAAGCTCCAGTCCAGGAATTAGACATGGCTTAATAGCCAGCCAAGCTTTTGTGAAAGCCCCGGTCCAAAACACTAGACATGGCCAATGGCTAGCCAAGCTTTAGCATACAGCTAATAATCAAATTAGCTTGCCTCTATGAAGATGGTTTTGAAGCCTCAGTCCAAAAGAATTTAGACATGGCTTTACAGCCAGCCAGGCTTCAACATGCTTCATGAAACTCTAGAATGCATATTAAAAAAATTTTTGAATAATTTTCGAAAATAGGGAGAAGATTTTGAAAAGATTTTCGAAATTTTTTTTAATAAAATAAAAATTACCTAATCTGAGCAACAAGATGAACCGTCAGTTGTCCATACTCGAACAATCCCCGGCAACGGCGCCAAAAACTTGGTGGACGAAATTGTGATCACATCAATGTAGTATTCTTTGTTGTTGTATGGAATCATTATTATGGCACTTATGTGTGGACACAACTCCGTTCAACTAACCAGCAAGTGTACTGGGTCGTCCAAGTAATACCTTACGTGAGTAAGGGTCGATCCCACAGAGATTGTTGGTATGAAGCAAGCTATGATCATCTTGTAAATCCCAGTCAGGAGGATAAAATTATGGAATTTAGAAAATCAAATATGATTAATAAAAATAAACAGAAAATAAAATGGATAGAGATACTTATGTAAATCAATAGTGGAAATTTCAGATAGGCGTATGGAGATGTTGTGCTCCTCTTGAATCTCTACTTTCTTATTACATTCATCCTATCCTTCTTACTCCTTTCCATGGCAAGCTGTATGTAGGGCATCACCGTTGTCAATGGCTACATCCCATCCTCTCAGTGAAAACGTTCCTATGCTCTGTCACAGCACGGCTAATCATCTGTCGGTTCTCAATCAGGTTGGAATAGAATCCCTTGATTCTTTTGCGCTTGTCATCACGCCCAGCCTTCAGGAGTTTGAAGCTCGTCACAGTCATTCAATCCCAGAATCCTACTCGGAATACCACAGACAAGGTTTAGACTTTCCGGATCCTCATGAATGCCGCCATCTATCTAGCTTATACCACGAAGATTCTGTTGGGGAATCTAAGAGATATGCGCCCGGCCTAAGGTAGAACGGAAGTGGTTGTCAATCACGCGCGTTCATAGGTGAGAATGATGATGAGTGTCACGGATCATCACATTCATCAAGTTGAAGTGCAACGTATATCTTGGAATAAGAATAAAAGAGAATTGAATAGAAAGTAATAGTAATTGTATTGAAACTTGAGGTACAGCAGAGCTCCACACCCTTAATCTATGGTGTGCAGAAACTCCACCGTTGAAAATACATAAGTGAAAGGTTCAGGCATGGCCGAATGGCCAGCCCCCAAAACGTGATCACAGGATTCAAAATACAATCCAGGATCAAAACCAAGATGATAATATGATAGTAAAGAGTTCTATTTATAATAAACTAGCTACTAGGGTTTACAGAAGTAAGTAATTGATGCATAAATCCACTTCCGGGGCCCACTTGGTGTATGTTTGGGCTGAGCTTGGTCTATCCACGAGCTGAGGCTTTTCTTGGAGTTGAACTCCAAGTTATAACGTGTTTTGGGCGTTCAACTCCGGATTATGACGTGTTTCTGGCGTTTAACTCCAGACAACAGCATGTAGTTGGCGTTCAACGCCAAGTTACGTCGTCAATTTCCGAATAAAGTATGGATTATTATATATTGCTGGAAAGCTCTGGATGTCTACTTTCCAACGCCGTTGAGATCGCGCCATTTGGAGTTCTGTAGCTCCAGAAAATCCATTTTGAGTACAGAAAGGTCAGATTCCAACAGCATCAGTAGTCCTTTTGTCAGCCCTTTTCAGAGTTTTGCTCAAGTCCCTCAATTTCAGCCAGAAATTATCTGAAATCACAGAAAAACACACAAACTCCTAGTAAAGTCCAGAAATGTGAATTTAACATAAAAACTAATGAAAACATCCCTAAAAGTAACTAGATCATACTAAAAACTACCTAAAAACAATGCCAAAAAGCGTATAAATTATCCGCTCATCAGTATGGTGTTCCCACACTCTTGAGATATAGTGTCCGCCATGCCACACTCTCAGAATATAGTGTCCGTCACACTCATGGGATATAGTGTCCGACACACCGTACAACAGAGAGAAAACATACACATTCTCATCATCGATCATTCCTCAATCATGTCTCATAATCACATTCACTATTTCTCATTACCACCCTTATACCCTCTCTCGTACACTCACATTTCATCAATTCATAACTCAATTCAAATCTCAAGTTCATCATTTATCATTATCATCATCATTCACTTCTCATTCAACATTGTTAACACCTGATTACTTAGTTAATCGCTTTACCTACACTTTTCTATTTCACTCTAAAACCTCTCTTCACCTCTAAGTCACCATCCCTTCCTAATTTAACCTCCTTTATTACCATTACAACTCAATTCTAGGGTCTTAGAGAGTGGAAATAGAAGTTTAGAAGTTCAAATTTTTTGTTTTAAATCATAAAATGCACTTTGCTTAAAACAGGGATCACGCATACGCGTGGGAGTGCAGTTAGCCCATCTCGCGTACGCATAGCCTTGTTTGTATACGCATGTACGCTGGACAGAAACGACCCTTCGCGAATGAAGGGTATGCGTACGCATACACTAGTTTGATCAGAAATGGCTAAGTTTGCAGAATTTTAGTGTTACATACCGAACTTTCGACGTGCATAACTTTCTCGTTTTAAAATATTTTTCATCCATTTTTCGAACGGCATAAATTGGGGTGGAAAAAGGCCAAGCGGCCTGGCTGGCCTGGCCTGATAGAAAATAGGCCCAGGCCCAGGCTATTAAAAAAGTCTATGTTCATTGAAAGGCCAGGCCTAGGCTTTTGAAATAGCTTGTTGGGCCTGTCAGGCCGACCTGAGCCTGCAAAGATATATGTAGAGTTTTATTATACTAATAAAAATACAATTGGAATGATTTAAACTTGGGTCTTCTATAATATTAAAATACTTGTATCCACTAAGTTGATTATTTCTTTAATTATATATGTGTATTTTTTTTCTTAATATCTTTAATTTTTTATGTTAGAATATCAAAAGTCAATTAAATAAAATAATTCTAAATTATATCTTAAAATTTAATTATTTATTAAAAAAAAGGCCTATTGACAGGTTTCAGGCTAGGCTAGATTTAGCAACAGGTCAAGCTCAGTACTCATTAAAAAGTCTATACCAGACAAATAGGCCAAGCTTAGGCCAATATACTCTATTATAAGCTTGTCCTGTTAAGAGTAAAGCCTGACCTGGCCTGGCCTGTTTACACCCCCTAGGCGTAAACTTCACGGACCCAATTTTCATATGCAATAAGTTTGAAACAATTTGAGAATTTGGAAGCCAAGTTATGGCTCGCTGAAGTTCGGCCAAAAATCTAATTTTCACAAAAGTTCATAAACCTCTATTTTACCAAAAACCATAACTCATTTCTAACATTCCAGGCTCGCAAACAACATCAAGACATACCAAACTATACCTCATTCAACAATTTCCTCTCCCAATTACTCAATTACATATACTCTATATATATTACTCTATCTCCATCACAACCAACATCATACAACACACTTTTCATCACATTATCAACATTCACAATTCATTATCAATCATCATCAAAATCATCAATTATCAACCTTCACTTACCGTTCATACCTCTTTTCACCTTCCGGCCTAAATTCACGGCCTCCAGCCCAATATTTCATCAATTCAGCATAACTTATAAACACACAATAATTATTCAACACCAATATCAATTTCACAAGTACAGTATCAATTTCCTTCATGCATCATTGATAAGCGGATAATATATACGCTTTTTGGCATTGTTTTTACATGGTTTTTAGTATGATTTAGTTACTTTTTAGTATGTTTTTATTAGTTTTTAAGAAAAATTCATATTTCTGGATTTTACTATGAGTTTGTGTATTTTTCTGTAGTTTCAGATATTTTTTTGGTTAAAATTGAGGGACCTGAGCAAAAATCTGATTCAGAGGCTGACAAAGGACTGTTGATGCTGTTGGATTCTGACCTCCCTGCACTCGAAATGGATTTTTTGGAGCTATAGGAATCCAAATGGTGCGCTCTCAATTGAGTTGGAAAGTAGACATCTAGGGCTTTCCAGCAATATATAATAGTTCATACTTTGCCAGAGTTTAGATGATGCAAACTGGCGTTTAACGCCAGCTTTCTACCCTATTATGGCGTTAAACGCCAAAAACAAGTTGCAAAGCAGAGTTAAACGCTAGAAACAAGTTACAAACTGGCGTTTAACTCCAAGGAAGACCTCTACATGTGAAAACTTCAATGCTCAGCCCAAGCACACACCAAGTGGGCCCAGAAGTGGATTTCTGCATCATTTACTCGTTTCTGTAACCCTAGTAACTAGTTTAGTATAAATAGAACTTTTTACTATTGTATTAGACATCTTGGATGCTGAACCATTATCACTTATATATTTTCAACGGTGGAGTTTCTACACACCATAGATTAAGGTGTGGAGCTCTACTGTTCCTCGAGTATTAATGCAAACAGTTTTCTATTCAGTTCATGCTTATTCTTATTCTAAGATATTCATTCGCACACAAGAACATGATGAATGTGATGATTATGTGACGCTCATCACCATTCTCACTTATGAACATGTGATTGACAACCACTTCCGTTCTACATGAAGACAAGCTTGAATGCATATCTCTTGGGTTTCTAATCAACGATTCACATCGACTCCCCTCAGACAATGGAGCATCTGAATCTGAGATTGAAACCTCCGTGGTATAGGCTAGAATCCATTGGCAGCATTCTTGAGATCCAGAAAGTCTAAACCTTATCTGTGGTATTCCGAGTAGGATCTGTGATGGGATGACTGTGACGAGTTTCAAACTCGCGACTGTAGGGCGTGGTGACAGACGCAAAAGGATAGTAAATCCTATTCCTACACGATCGAGAACCAACAGCTGATTAGCCATACGATATCTGTGCATGGTATTTTTCATCCGAAACGAGCAATCCGACAGTTGACTAGCCGTACAAAAATCGTAGAGGACCATTTTCAATGAGAGGATGGGAAGTAGCCATTGACAACGGTGACACCCAACATACAGCTTGCCATGGAAAGGAGTATAAAGGATTGGATGAAGGCAGTAGGAAAGCAGAGATTAAGAAGGAACAACGCATCTCCATATGCTTATCTGAAATTCCCACCAATGAATTACATAAGTATCTCTATCTTTATTTTATGTTTTATTTATATTTTAATTATTAAAACTCCATAACCATTTTACAATTGTGAAAAAGAATGATATTACAATTGTGCGTACCAAGTTGTTGGCGCCATTGAGATCACAATTTCGTGCACCAAGTTTTTGGCACCGTTGCCGGAGATTGTTCGAGTTTGGACAACTAACGATTCATCTTGTTGCTCAGATTAGGTAATTTTTTCCTTGTTTCAACCTTTATTTTCTTTTCAAAAAGTTTTCAAAAATCTTTCAAAAATTTTTTTCTTCTTTTTTTTTTCGTTCCTCCCAAAATAATTTTCGAAAAAAACTAAAAAATTTATAAAATCATAAAAACCAAAAATATTTTGTGTTTCTTGTTTGAGTTTAGAGTCAATTTTTAAGTTTGGTGTCAATTGCATATTTTTATTTTTATTTTTCTCAAAATTTTTCGAAAACTCATGCATGGTGTTCTTCATGATCTTCAAGTTGTTTTTGGTAAGTTTTCTTGTTTGATCTTCATATTTTCTTGTTTTGTGTCTTACCTTGTTTTTCATATGCATTTTTAGTTTGTTAGTGTCTAAACATGAAAAATTTCTAAGTTTGGTGTCTTGCATATTTTTCTTTTCTTAAAAATTTTCCAAAAATAAGTTCTTTGTGTTCATCATGATCTTCAAAGTGTTCTTGGTGTTCATCTTGACATTCATAGTGTTCTTGCATGCATCATTTGTTTTAATCCAAAATTTTCATGTCTTGAGTCATTTTGTGGTTTTTCTCCTTCCTCATTAATTTCAAAAAAAATAAAAAATATCTTTTCCTTATTTTATTAATAATTTTCGAAATCTTTGGGTTGACTTAGTCAAAAATTTTTAAAATAAGTTGTTTCTTGTTAGTCAAGTCAAGATTTCAATTTTAAAAATCTTATCTTTTCAAAACTTTTTAAAAAATCAAATCTTTTTCATTTTTTTGTTATTATTTTCGAAAATTTTAAAAATTGTCTTTCAAAATCTTTTTCTTAATTTCATTTCAAAATTTTGAAAACTTTACTAACAACTAATGTGATTGATTCAAAAATTTCAAGTTTGTTACTTTCTTGTTAGTCAAGTAATCAATTTTAATTTCAAAAATCAAATCTTTTTATTTTTTTCTTTCAAATCTTTTTCAAAATAAATTTCAATCATATCTTTTCAAACATATCTTTTTCACATCATATCTTTTTCAAAATCAATTTCAAAATCTTTTCTAACTTCTTATCTTTCAAAATTGATTTTCAAATCTTTTTCAACTAACTAATTGACTTTTTGTTTGTTTTACTATTTCTTATCTTTTTGAAAACCACCTAACTACTTTTCTCTCTCTAATTTTCGAAAATTACCTCCCTCTTTTTCAAAATTCTTTTAATTAACTAATTGTTTCAAATTTTAATTTTAATTTTATTTTTTCTCTTAGTTTTCGAATTCTAACTTAAAATTAAAATAAAAACAAAAATAATTTCCTTTTCTTAAAATTAATTTTCGAAAACTCCTCTCTCTCATCTCCTTCTATTTATTTATTTATTTACTAACACTTCTCTTCTACTCAAAATTCGAACCCTCATCTCTTCTCTCTCTGTGTTCAAATTTTTTTCCTCTTCTATTCTTCTTCTCTTCTACTCACATAAAGGAATCTCTATACTGTGACATAGATAATTCCTCTTCCTTTTCTGTCATCTTCTTTTTCATATGAGCAGGAGCAAGGACAAGGACATAGATAATTCCTCTTCCTTTTCTGTCATCTTCTTTTTCATATGAGCAGGAGCAAGGACAAGGACATTCTTGTTGAAGCAGATCTTGAACCTGAAAGGACTCTGAAGAAGAAGCTAAGAGAAGCTAAAGCACAACAATCCAGAGAAAACCTTATAGAGAATCTCGAAAAAGAGGACATGGCCGAACTTAATAACAATGCAAGGAAGATGCTTGATGACTTTACTGCACCAAATTCCAACCTCCATGGAAGAAGCATCTCAATCCCTGCCATTGGAGCAAACAATTTTGAGCTAAAGCCTCAATTAGTTTCTCTGATGCAATAGAATTGCAAGTTTCATGGACTTCCATCAGAAGATCCTTTTCAGTTCTTAACTGAATTCTTGCAGATCTGTGATACTGTAAGACTAATAGAGTTGATCTTGAGGTCTATAAGCTTATGCTTTTCCCTTTTGCTGTAAGAGATAGAGCTAGAACATGGTTGGACTCTCAACCTAGAGATAGCCTGAAATCTTGGGATAAGCTGGTCACAGCTTTCTTAGCCAAGTTCTTTCCTCCTCAAAAGCTTAGCAAGCTTAGAGTGGATGTTCAAACCTTCAAACAGAAAAAAGGTGAATCCCTCTATGAAGCTTGGGAGAGATACAAGAAACTGACCAAAAAGTGTCCTTCTGACATACTCTCAGAATGGACCATCCTGGATATATTTTATGACAGTCTGTCTGAAATGTCTAAGATGTCATTGGACCATTTTACAGGTGGATCTATTCACCTGAAGAAAATGCCTGTAGAAGCTCAGGAACTCATTGACATGGTTGCAAATAACAGTTCATGTACACTTCTAAAAAGAATCATGTGAGTAATAGGATGCCTCAGAGGAAGAGAGTTCTTGAAATTGATGTTCTGAATGCCATATTGGCTCAGAACAAAATGTTAACTCAACAAGTCAATTTGATTTCTCAGAGTTTGAATGGATTGAAAAATGCATCCAACAGTACTAAAGAGGCATCTTCTGAGGAAGAAGCTTATGATCCTGAGAACCCTGCAATGGCAGATGTGAATTACATGGGTGAAGCCTATGGAAACACCTATAATCCCTCATGGAGAAATCATCCAAATTTCTCATGGAAGGATCAACAAAAGCCCCAACAAGGCTTTAATAATGGTGGAAGAAACAGGTTTAGCGATAGCAAGTCTTTTCCATCATCCTCTCAGCAACAGACAGAGAACTCTGAGCAGAGCCCCTATAGCTTAGCAAACATAGTCTCTGATCTATCTAAGGCCACTCTAAGTTTTATGAATGAAACAAGGTCCTCAATTAGAAATTTGGAGGCACAAGTGGGCCAATTGAGTAAAAGAGTCACTGAAACTCCTCCTAGTACTCTCCCAAGCAATACAGAAGAGAATCCAAAAAGAGAGTGCAAGGCCATAACCTTACTTGGTGTGGCCGAACCTAGAGTGGAGAAGGAGGACGTGAATCCCAGTGAGAAATACCTCATGGGACATCCTCTGGATGAAAAGGAGTTCCCATTTGAGGAACCAATGGAATCTGAGACTCATCTAGAGACCATAGAGATTCCATTGAACCTACTTCTGCCATTCATGAGCTCTGATGAGTATTCCTCCTCTAAAGAGGATGAAGATATTACTGAAGAGTAAGTTGCTAAGTACCTTGGAGCAATCATGAAGCTGAATGCCAAGTTATTTGGTAATGAGACTTGGGTGGATGAACCCCCCTTGCTCACCAATGAACTGAATGACTTGGTTAGGCAGACATTACCTCAAAAGAAACAGGATCCTGGTAAATTCTTAATTCCCTGTACCATAGGCACCATGACCTTTGAGAAGGCTCTGTGTGACCTGGGGTCAGGCATAAACTTAATGCCACTCTCTGTAATAGAGAAACTGGGAATCTTTGAGGTACAGGCTGCCAAATTCTCATTAGAGATGGTAGAAAATCCATGAAAAAGGCTTATGGACAGGTAGAGGATGTACTAGTAAAGGTCAAAGGCCTTTACATCCCTGCTGATTTCATAATCTTAGACACCGGGAAGGATGAGGATGAATCCATCATCCTTGGAAGACCCTTCCTAGCCACAGCAAAAGCTGTGATTGAAGTGGACAGAGGAGAGTTGATCCTTCAATTGCATGAGGACTACCTTGTGTTTAAAACTCAAGGATCTTCCTCTGTAACCATGGAGAGGAAGCAAGGAAAGCTTCTCTCAATGCAAAGTCAAACAAAGCCCCACAATCAAACTCTAAGTTTGGTGTTGGGAGGCCACAACCAAACTCTAAGTTTGGTGTTGAACCCCCACATTCAAACTATAAGTTTGGCGTTGGGAGGTCCCAACAATGCTCTGAACATCTGTGAAGCTCCATGAGAGCTTACTGTCAAGCTATTGACATTAAAGAGGCGCTTATTGGGAGTCAACCCAATTTTATTTATCTATGTTATTTCATTTTTTTAGGTTGATGATCATATGGAGTCACAAAAATAACTACAAAAATCAAAGAAAAAATAAAAAATAGCATTAAAAATAGCATACCCTGGAAACGCCAGTAAGGGTAGCAGAATGGGCGTTTAACGCCCAGTCTGGTACCATTCTGAGCGTTAAACGCCAGAAACAAGCACCAAACTGGCGTTAAACGCCAGAAACAGGCTACAATCTGGCGTTAAATGCCAGAAACAGGTTGCAGCCTGGCGTTTAATGCCAGGAAAGGAATAAAAGCTGGTGCTTAACGCCAGAAACAAGCAGCAATCTGGCGTTAAACGCCAGGATTGCACAGTAAGGGCGTTTTGCACGCCTAAAAAGAGCAGGGATGAAATTCTTGACCCCTCAGGATCTGTGGACCCCACAGGATCCCCACCTATCCTACCTCTCTCTCTCTCTCTCTTTCACTCACCAATCAAATCATATCCTCTTACCTATATTCTCTTTACCAATCACCTACATACCTCTTCCCCAAAAATCCCACCCACCTCACTTTAAAAATTCAAACACTTTTCCCTTCGAAACCCAACCCTAATGACCGAAACCCAACCCTCCTCTCACCCCTATATAAACCCCTCACTACTTATTCATATTCACACAACACAAACACCTTTCCTCCCTCTTGGTCGAACCACCTATCACCCTCTATCTCCTTCATTATCTTCTTCTTCTCCTTCTTTCTTTCTTCTTTTGCTCGAGGACGAGCAAATCTTTTAAGTTTACTGTGGTAAAAGCATTGCTTTTTATTTTTCCATAACCATTTATGGCACCTAAGGCCGGAGAAACCTCTAGAAAGAGGAATGGGAAGACAAAATCTTCCACCTCCGAGTCATGGGAGATGGAGAGATTCATCCCAAAGGTCCATCAAGACCACTTCTATGAAGTTGTGGCCAAGAAGAAGGTGATCCCTGAGGTCCTTTTCATGCTCAAAAGGAATGAGTATCCAGAGATCCAACATGAAATCCGAAGAAGAGGTTGAGAAGTTCTCACCAACCCCATTCAACAAGTCAGAATCTTAATGGTTCAAGAGTTCTATGCTAATGCATGGATCACTAGGAACCATGATCAAAGTATGAACCTAAATCCAAAGAATTGGCTTACAATGGTTCTGGGGAAAATACTTAGATTTCAGTCCGGAAAATGTAAGGTTGGCGTTCCACTTGACAATGATGCAAGAAAATGCACGCTCCTACACTAGAAGGGTCAACTTTGATCAAAGGTTGGACCAAGTCCTCATGGACATATGTGTGGAAGGAGCTCAATGGAAAGGAGACTCAAGAGGCAATCTGGTTCAATTAAGAAGACCGAACCTTAAGCCTGTGGCTAGAGGATGGTTGGAGTTTATCCAACGCTCCATCATTCCTACTAGCAACCAATCTGAAGTAACTGTGGATCGGGCCATCATGATCCATAGTATCATGATTGGGGAGGAAGTGGAAGTTCATGAGATCATACCTCTAGAACTCTACAAGGTGGCTGACAAGTCATCCACCTTGGCAAGGTTAGCCTTTCCGCATCTCATTTGTCACCTATGCAATTTGGCTGGGATTGACATAGAAGGAGACATCCTCATTGAAGAGGACAAGCCCATTACTAAGAAAAGGATGGAGCAAACAAGAGAGCTCATTCATGGACATCAACAAGAGCATGAGGAGGATCCTCATTAAGAAATCCCTGAGATGCCTCAAGGGATGCAATTTCCTCCACACAACTATTGGGAACAACTCAACACCTCCTTGGAAGGCTTGAGTTACAACATAGACCAACTAAGGGTGGAATACCAAGAGCACTCCATCATTCTCCATGAGATTAGAGAAGATCAAAGAGCTATGAGGGAGGAGCAACAAAGGCAAGGAAGAGACATAGAGGAGTTTAGGCGTTCCATTGGTTCTTCAAGAGGAAGACGCCACCCACACTAAGGTGGACTCATTCCCTAATCTCCTTGTCTATTTATTTTCTATTTTTGGTTTTTGAGCTTCATGTTTATCTATGTTTGTGTCTTCATTACATGATCATTAGTGTCTAGTGTCTATGTCTTAAAGCTATGAATAATTCCACGAATTCTTCACCTCTCTTAAATGAAAAATGTGCCTAATTACAAAAGAACAAGAAGTACTTGGATTTCAAATTTTATCTTGAAATTAGTTTAATTATTTTGATGTGGTGGCAATACTTTTTGTTTTCTGAATGAATGCTTGAATAGTGCATTTTTTGATCTTGTTGTTTATGAATGTTAAAATTGTTAGCTCTTGAAAGAATGATGAACAAAGAGAAATGTTATTGATAATCTGAAAAATCATGAAATTGATTCTTGAAGCAAGAAAAAGCAGTGAATAAGAAAGCTTGCAAAAAAAAAAGTGGTGAAAATTAAAAGAAAAAGAAAGAAAGAAAAAGCAAGCAGAAAAAGCCAATAGCCCTTAAAACCAAAAGGCAAGGGTAAAAAGGATCCAAGGCTTTGAGCATTAATGGATAGGAGGGCCCAAGGAAATAAAATTCAGGCCTAAGCGGCTAAATCAAGCTGTCCCTAACTATGTGCTTGTGTCATGAAGGTCCAAGTGAAAAGCTTGAGACTTAGTGGTTAAAGTCGTGATCCAAAGCAAAAAGAGTGTGCTTAAGAACTCTGGACACCTCTAACTAGGGACTTTAGCAAAGTTGAGTCACAATCTGAAAAGGTTCACCCAGTTATGTGTCTGTGGCATTTATGTATCTGGTGGTAATACTGGAAAACAAAGTGCTTAGGGCCACGGCCAAGACTCATAAAGTAGCTGTGTTCAAGAATCAACATACTGAACTAGGAGAATCAATAACACTATCTAAAATTCTGAGTTCCTATATATGCCAATCATTCTGAGTTTCAAAGGATAAAGTGAGATGCCAAAACTGTTCAGAAGTAAAAAGCTACTAGCCCCGCTCATCGGATTGGAACTAAGTTTCATTGATATTGTGAGATTCATTGTATATTCTCTTCTTTTTATCCTAATTTGTTTTCAGTAACTTGGGGACAAACAACAATTTAAGTTTGGTGTTGTGATGAGCGGATAATTTATACGCTTTTTGGCATTGTTTTTACATAGTTTTTAGTATGATTTAGTTACTTTTTAGTATATTTTTATTAGTTTTTAAGCAAAATTCACATTTCTGGATTTTACTATGAGTTTGTGTGTTTTTCTGTGATTTCAGGTATTTTGCTGGCTGAAATTGAGGGACCTGAGCAAAAGTCTGATTCAGAGGCTGACAAAGGACTGCTGATGCTGTTGGATTCTGACCTCCCTTCACTCGAAATGATATTTTTGGAGCTACAAGAGTCCACATGGCGTGCTCTCAATTGCGTTGGAAAGTAGACATCCAGGGCTTTTCAGCAATATATAATAGTTTATACTTTTTCTGAGTTTAGACGACACAAACTGGCGTTTAACACCAGCTTTCTGCCCTATTCTGGCGTTAAACGCCTGAAACAAGTTGCAAAGCAGAGTTAAACGCCAGAAACAAGTTGCAAACTGGCGTTTAACTCCAAGGAAGACCTCTACATGTGAAAGCTTCAATGCTCAGTCCAAGCACACACCAAGTGGGCCCGGAAGTGGATTTTTACATCATTTACTCATTTCTGTAACCCTAGTAACTAGTTTAGTATAAATAGAACTTTTTACTATTGTATTAGACATCTTGGATGCTGAGATCTTTGATCAATTTTATGCTATCTTAGACTTTTGTGGAGGCTGGCCATTCGGCCATGCCTGAACCATTATCACTTATATATTTTCAACGGTGGAGTTTCAACACACCATAGATTAAGGTGTGGAGCTCTGCTGTTCCTCGAGTATTAATGCAAACAGTTTTCTATTCAGTTCATGCTTATTCTTATTCTAAGAAATTCATTTGCACACAAGAACATGATGAATGTGATGATTATGTGACGCTCATCACCATTCTCACTTATGAACGCGTGATTGACAACCACTTCCGTTCTTCATGAAGACAAGCTTGAATGCATATCTCTTGGGTTTCTAATCAACAATTCACATCGACTCCCCTCTGACAATGGGGCATCTGAATCTGACATTGGAACCTCCGTGGTATAGGCTAGAATCCATTGGCAGCATTCTTGAGATCCGAAAAGTCTAAACCTTGTCTGTGGTATTCCGAGTAGGATCTGTGATGGGATGACGGTGACGAGCTTCAAACTCACGACTGTAGGGCATGGTGACAGACGCAAAAGGATAGTAAATCCTATTCCTACACGATTGAGAACCAACAGCTGATTAGCCATACGATATCTGTGCATGGTATTTTTCATCCGAGACGAGCAATCTGACAGTTGACTAGCCGTACAGAAACCGTAGAGGACCATTTTCACTGAGAGGACGAAAAGTAGCCATTGACAACGGTGACACCCAACATACAGCTTGCCATGGAAAGGAGTATGAAGGATTGGATGAAGGCAGTAGGAAAGCAGAGATTCAGAAGGAACAACGCATCTCCATATGCTTATCTGAAATTCCCACCAATGAATTACATAAGTATCTCTATCTTTATTTTATGTTTTATTTATATTTTAATTATTAAAACAACATAACCATTTTAATCTGCCTGATTGAGATTTATAAGATGACCATAGCCTGCTTCAACCCGATAATCTCCGTGGGTTCGACCCTTACTCACGTAAAGTTTATTACTTGGATGACCTAGTGCACTTGCTGGTTAGTTGTGCGAAGTTGTGAAAAAGAGTGATATTACAATTGTGCGTACCAAGTTGTTGGCGCAATTGAGATCACAATTTCGTGTACCAAGTTTTCGGCGCCGTTGCCGGGGATTGTTCGAGTTTGGACAACTGACGATTCATCTTATTGCTCAGATTAGGTAATTTTTTCCTTGTTTCAACCTTTATTTTCTTTTCAAAAAATTTTCAAAAATCTTTCAAAAACATTTTTTCTTCTTTTTTTTTTGTTCCTCCTAAAATAATTTTCGAAAAAAACCAAAAATTTTATAAAATCATAAAAACAAAAAATATTTTGTGTTTCTTGTTTGAAGTTGGTGATGAATAGTGCCACCAAACTCTTTCTCACTCTCTTCTATAACCGAGCTATTTCTCTTTCTCTTTGAAGAAAATGAGCAGAAAGCTCATTAATGATGAATATATATGTTGGGCTTGGGCCCAATATGGGCCCAGTTCACCCGGTTTAACCCGTTGGCTCAACTTTGGACCACAACCTTTAAGATTAGAGTTTTTAAATCGTATTTTAAATATTTCTATCTTCCCTAATTATAAATTCTACTTTTTTAATCTTATTCACTTATAATCAATTTTCTCAACTGCAGTACTGGACAGATTTCAGCCGGTACTGCCGGTCAAATTTCCAGTGCGCATTTTTATGCAAAAAACTATGTTTTTTGACTCAGAAAAATCCACTGAGTCCAAAAATCATATTTAAATTATTAAATTATGATTCCTAAATTTTCTAACCATGTTTGCTCATATTTATTTTATTGTTTAATTAACTACAATTTAACTAGGTTTTACAGGAATTCCTTTTCTAAAAAAGAGTTCAACCTCTTATCACAAATACTTTGTCTTAAGAAGGGTGATAGAAGTAATACTCATTATTTCTTTAGGGTAACCAATAAATCTCATTTATTGGACCTAATATCAATCCTATTATTGTGCAATCTCTTAACACATATAAGACATCTCCAAACTCTAATGCTCTTGAGTTTCGACTTATGCCTTTTCCATATCTCATATAGGTAAAAAACTAATTTAGTGAGAAATTTATTAATTTAGCAATATTTCTTAAATCATAGTCCAAATATTTAACAAACAGTGATCCTCGGCTAAATCAAATTTCATGTTTCTTTAAACATGATGGAGTACATAGCGTACTAGTATTTGTGGATTGAGAGAATCTGATTCTCTATTTAACAGAATATCAATTAGATATTAGAGATTTCACTTTAATCTCTTATAATAAAAATACTCAGTATTTTTATTATTGGTCAAACCAACCTTTAAGAGCAATTTTGATTCACATTCTCAATACTCATATTAAACTTTTCCAAAAAGATCACAAATCTTAATCATATTAAGGCCAATTATAAATTATTTGTAATAAATAAATCTCCAAAAATGTTTGAAAGAAAAATTCTCGCTAAAGCCATTTGCCTAATGGCATTCTAACTTCTAAAATTATTTAATTCAAAATATATTGTCTAATACTACCACTAATTTAAATAAAATATTTGATAGTTGTACTATCTTGCTTTGGGTACCAAACATCTTCTCAAGATTTTCAATAATAAATAGTGGGTAGATGTCTTTGAAATTAAAACTCATAGTTGTCAAAATAACGCATATTGCGATAAAATAATATTCCAAATACTTCACAAATTTTAGCCGTCCTATAACCAATTTTACTGGAGGATATTATTTTAGTATGATTATCATCTCAATGATAAACCTTTGAAAATATAATTCTCAAATTGTTTTTAATATATTACTTTCATGTATGCCTCACAAAAGATGGACATATTTAAAAATTTTAAATATGAAAGTAAATTAAGAAATCTATATATTTCTGTTAAAATTATTTAGAATCATGAATGAGTACTTTAGTTGTCAAGTTGTTACTCATACCTATTCTAATAAACATGATTAAATTGTATTCCATCCAATTATAATTCCAAATAATTATCTAGTTGTAAGATAATTATTTAACTGAATTATATTTTATACCTCTAGGTTGTCTAGGTTCAAGTATAAAATTAATTCTCCCTATACATCATCATATACATAAATAAATTCTATCTTTGAGTACAAATCTCCTGGTTGTTAGGTTACTCCTTGTAAACAAGAGATAAATTTATTTTTTAGGCAATTTTCCAACTTTTAAGATTTATCTCAATTGTTAAAGAATTTTTATCAGTAATTGTTTAGGTAAAAATATAAAATTGAATCCCTAATACATCAAATGTATATACTGATTATTTTCTTGAAAATAAAACTTCTGGTTGTCAGGCCGCTCTTTATAATCAAGAACATTAGAAAAATTAATTTCTAAAATTATTGTGTTCAAAACATATCAATCAAATTAAAATTTGATTTTTTTATAGACTAACATTTAGTCTTAGAAAATTATCAAATCAAATTTGATCTTTATATGTACGCTTATATATATATAAGAAATAAACAAAAGATATTTTACATCTTATTCCTTCTATTGTAACCAAAATTACGATAAAATTTAATAGATAAATAGAACCAAACAAAATATTTGATTATAAATATAACTATTATATTAAAAGAATGATAATTTAATCACAATTAAATAATTAAAATAAATTAACTATTAATTTATTAGAAAACTATCTCAATAGAAATAATTGCATCACATGTTTAAAAAAATTTGAATTAATCCTATTAATTCACAAACTTTTAGAAATATAGAAATAAAGATTTAAATACAAAAAGACAAAGCTTTGATACCACTGAAGGATTACCACGTGTTCATAACACACACAACTAGAAAATTGCTTAATACAGACAGATTTGCAGATAGATTTGGTCTTTATTACAGACGGATTTTGGTTACCGAAAAATTACTGACGGACTGTAAAAGTCTCGTCGAAAATTATTTACCGACGGATTTTTTCCATCGAAAAATTACCGACAAATTTTTACCAGTTACTGAAAGATTTTTTCTCGGAAAATTCTCCCCTTCATTTTCCTAAAATGTCGAACTTTCTGATAGATTTTCTGTCGGTAATTACAGACGGATTTTTTGTTGGTAATTACAGACAGATTTTTTAACAGATTTTCTGTCGGTAATTGGCAACAGATTTTCTGTCTGTAATTGGAACCTTGGAAAATCATCCCACACTCTAAATACAGACAGAAAAGCTGTCTGTAAATCTCTCAGTAAGGTAAAATAATTTTTTTTTTAGATTTTTTCATTGCAAAATAAACTTGTTTTCATACAAAATAAATATAAATTTAAACAAGTTCATCATATTATCAAGCAAAAAAAGAAATACTATAAACAAGCAAGTCAATATAATTCATTTATGTCATATAATTAAAAAAAGTTGAAGCAGAAGTAATGAATATCATTTACATCATATAATGAATATCATTTACATCATTCCACTCTCGTACAACTTCATTCATCAAATTAATCTAATTACTTTATAAAACTAACTTACTCATATGAATTGGAACAATAAAGTTTAAAGTATTATCAAATTATGTGTCAGTTATTGAAGTAGAAGTAATGCCTCAGGTATTAATCTTGTAGTCAAAGCTTTTTGCAGTTGGTGATACAGCCAATGCTTGCTGGCGAAGAACTTGGTTTTCTGACTCTGAATTGGAAATTTTTTCCTCCAATCTATATAAAGAAAATTGTGAAAAATCTAAAGACTGTTTTAACAGCCCACTGAACAGAAATGACACATAATCACAGCCATGACCAATTGAAAGCGACAACGAGAAAGTTCAGAGAAAAATTGAAAAAAAAATGTTCAATTCACCTGTACAAGTGCATCAGGGCAAGATTAAAAAACAATTAAGAGAACTCCTATAAGAGATGATGTCTTCTCTAAAATTAACCCATCTACAAGCTAAAAGACAAACAGAAGTTTTAAGACCTATTTCATCTTTGCATGGTAACAAAATCCACCTATTTAAAATAAGAATGAACAGAGTTATGAGATCTAAAAATTATTTACTAAGTATGGTAAGGATGACACTCAGCATATTCAGCTAGAGACGTACTCTCCATTAATAGCACGCTCAAGTGCATCATCATGTTCAAACCATTGCCGTAATCGGTCATTTGCCTGCATGATAATCAAATGACACTTTAGATTCCAGATCGTAAAAAACCTAATAGATATGACTATATAAATTACCGGATAAAAAACTTCTGAGTAGCAAAAGTACAAAAGTAAATTTTGAGCAACGTACTTTGTTTGAAAGCCTACAGCTTAATGGTCTCCCTTCAAGTTTAGAGCTGCAAAAGTGTTACACTCTCTTTATGTATTAGGTAATCAGTTGGTACAAATCAACAAGTATTTGATAATGCAATATAATATTTTTCCTGATTAGCACCAAATAAAAACATTAACATTATTTCCAATGTTATTAGTTTGCAGGAACTCTCATCATCCATGAAGTTTTTCAATTGGCTCGCATACCTCACGTGCAGTTATGATGATTTCACCAAGTGAAGGTTATTAGAAAAAGGATAGTGAACTCTTGGCATTACCTGTTGCCCCATAAGACCCAGCTCAACATAGTAGGCATCATGATGTCGACAAAAAATCTTCCTCCAACCCTTCCAGGATGTGGTTCTCTTTATAGTTAGAAATCAGTCTAGATCTCTCTCTTAGAGGACAGAACCCCTGGAAGACATAATTCTAGTTAGCACCACAACTAATAATAGTATTTGAGCTCAAGTGTCCTAAAAACTAAATAAATTGAAGGGGAAAAATATGTACCCTAATGAAGTCAAATGTTTCTGTATGCTTATGACAGTTCAAAATATGTAACTTCAATTGCAAATAGGCACTTAGTAACTGGCATACAGTAGTCTTCCCTCCACCCATTTCACCAACAAGCAATACAGGTTCACGTAATTGAAAGCAGCGCTCCACAAGGAAGAACAACTTCTGCATGCTTTTGGTCAAGAATACACTACTTGTTAGACAATTTTTTGTTAGATTTGTGTAGCTAAATTGTTAAAAATCTTCCAGAAGAAAACATTTACACTAATAAATCATGTCATTGAAAAAATTAGATAATATTTTGTTAGATTTGTGTACCTGAATTGATTCACTGCTTGAGCCAATGTCAAAAAACATGGTACCAAGACTTAAAGCTAGACTAACATAGATAAGTAGGCACAACTGGTGCGGTAATTTATAACCATAAACTAACCAGCAAGTGCACTGGGTCGTACCAAGTAATACCTTAGGTGAGTGAGGGTCAATCCCACGAGAATTGATGGACTAAGCAACAATGGTTAAATGAATTACTCAGTTAGGCAAGCAGAAAATGGTTTTGAGATATTCAAAAGGTTTAAATTGAAAATATCAGAAGGCAGATACGCAGGTAAATAGGTTGAGAATAAAATATTGGAGAAACAGTTAAGGCTTCAGAGTTATCTATTTTTCCGGATTAACTTTTCTTACTAACTATTTTAATCATGTAGGATTTAATTTATGGCAAACTATATGTGACTAGACCCTAATTCCTTAGACCTTTCTAGTCTCCTCTAAAATTCATCGACTGCCAATGCCTTGGTCAATTAATTCCAATTAGAGGGTGAAGTTCAAATTCCAATTTATATGCCACAAAAATTCTAATTACCCAAACATAAGAGGATTATATGTCACGTATCCTGTTAAATCCAAATAATTAAAATTTAGGAGAATATGTTTTCAAGCTGTTGTTCAAGTAAAGAGTTTTTCCAAATTTTACAAGAACTCAAATAGAAAGAGGGTCATACTTCCGTTCCACCCAAATTCATAAGATAAAGAGCGAAAACAATTCTTAAATTATAAATCCACACATGAATTAAAATAGAAAAAGCAATAAAATCAATCCATACAAATAGACAGAGCTCCTAACCTTAACAATGGAGCATTAGTTGCTCATGGTTCAGAGAAAAATAGGATTCTAATCAAATGTACAGAGTTCCAATCTGATGGCCTCTCAAGTTAACTAATGGAATTCCTTTTTATAACTAATCCTAATAAATTTAAAATCTAAATATCTAAAATTAAAAATAATATCTTTTCCTAAAAATAATATTTGAATTTAAATCAGAATAATCAGAAATAATATCTTTTCCTAAAAATAATATTTGAATTTAAATCAGAATAATCAGCAAGTCTTCAGTTGATGGGTGGGGACCACTTGTTTCATCCATTATGCAGCTTCTAATATGTGTTTTTTGGGCTGAAAACTAGGTCAAAACAGCCCAGAAATCGTTCCCAACGTTTTTCTGTATTTTCTGCACGTGGTGCATGTCACGCGTACGCGTCAGTCACGCGTACGCATCGATGGTGTTTTTTGCAAGTCACGCGGACGCGTCGGTCACGCGCACGCGTCGATGAGCAAATCTTCAAATCACGCGTACACGTCAGTCACGCGCATGCGTCGCCATGGAAAGCTCCAAATCACGTGCACGTGTCAGTCACGCGTATGCATCGCTCCTTGCTGCCATCTTCTTTTGTTCTTATGCTGCAGAAACTCCATCAAATCCAGTCGAATGCTACCTAAAATAAATTGAAATGCAAAAGACTCAAAGTAGCATCCATATTGGCTAAATGATAATTAATTCTTTATTAAACTCTACAAATTAGATGCAAATTCACTAGGAAAAGATAGGAAAGATGCTCACGCATCACAACATTAAACTTGAATTGTTGCTTGTTCTCAAGCAACCAAAACTAATATAAGCTTAGGATGTGAATTTGCATGAGAATGAGAATTCGATTAAGCTCATGTCTCTTCTTATAGTGGGGTTTACAACTGCAATCCTGAATAGTTTTGGCATCTCACTCTCCTTTGAATCAGAGGAATGTTACTGTCATCTGGAATTAGAATCCAGATAATATTATGAATTCTCTGATCTTTTGTAGCTCAATTTAATCCTTGAACACAGAAATTTTTCTTTGGTGCTTTGCACCTTGAGCCTAGCCGTGACTTTAAATGTTTTGTCTCAAGCTTTACTTGACACAGAAACACCACAAGCACTTAACTGGGGAACTCTTTTTAAGTTCTAAATAATTTTATTTATTTATTTATTTATTTATTTATTTATTTATTTATTTTTATGTTATTATCTCCAGACAGTGGTGCTCAAAGCCTTTGGCGTACTCTGCAATTGATCTCGACTCTAAATGTTTTGTCTCAAGGATTACTTGACACAAGAACACCACAAGTATGTGACGAAGGAAACAACTCTTTGAGCTTTTAATAATGTCTGACCTCCCTAGTCATTGAGCTTTCAAAGATTAAACTTTCATTAATTTCAGAGAAATCATAATAATTCTCTAAATTCTTATTCCTAATATATCAACATTCTTTGATTAAAATTTAAATATGCATCGTTCATGTCATGCATTCAGATTACAATTAATTCCACCACATTTAAGTAAATAAGACCACTCTTAAAATTAACTCAATTTCTCATGTAATACATCACTTCTGTATTTTTTATTTGAATTCAAGCTCAGTGAGTAATACATGAGACATCTTTTCAGAATTAAAGCAATTAAGAGAAAACTAAACTAGTCCTAGGATTCTAACTAATAAAGAATCATGCAACAAACAAAGCAAAATAGAAGAAAATTGGAACACAACATAGAAAAAGAGGGGAGGAATAAAAAATGAAAGGAACTCAACCACCTTAGTTATCCTAGCGGTCGCTTTATTCTTCAGGTTGTGCTCCTCAGTGAAGATGATTCGCCTCCCTTTTGGTGCCATAAGAATAAACAGAAAACCCTTAAGCGAAGTGTCAACACCAAACTTAAAGGTTTGCTTGTTCTCAAGCAAAGAAGAACTGAAAATAGAAAGAGACAAATTTTATGATGAAAGAAAAAGAAAAGGATAAAAGAACAAGAGAGAATTAGGATTGGGAGAGGGGGAAAGAAAATTTAAAACTGGGCGACAATCTGGTGTAGTTGTGCGGTGCAGGCGACGCGTACGCGTGCATCACGCGTACGCGTGGGTCGCGGGTTTTTCTTTAACGACGCGTGAGCGTCAGGCACGCGTCCGCGTGCCATGGGTTTTGTGCGATTCATGCGAAGCCAGCTGCGCGCTCGCACAACTCTCTGTTCGCGTGGCTTGGGAATCAATATTTCTAACGACGCGTGCGCATTATGCACGTGCACGCATGGATGGTCATTTGTGCAACGGACGCGCACGCATCAGGAACGCGTACGCGTGATCAAGTTTTGTCCTTCTAGCACACTTCCAGCCCTAAGCTAGCACAACTCTCTGCCAAAACACTTATTTACGTCGATTTTTAAGGTCATGCGTACGCGTCGATGACGCGCACGCGTGGAGTGCCAAAATACCAATGACGCGCACGCGTGGGCTTGTTTGTGCGAAAGGCAACATCCCTGCGTCACTCCCACGCAACTCTCTGTTCATTTTTATTTTTCATGCACACCTATCTGACGCGTACGTGTCAGCGACGCTTGCGCGTCGGGTGCTCTTTTTTTTTGAATTATCCAATTCTTGTTCTAAAATAGCTGCATGATCAAAAAATTAGTAAGAACTCAATAAAAATCAAATAAGTAAGAAAACTACTACTATGAAAAATAACTAAGGATACAAAATTATCAGGTTGCCTCCCGACAAGCGCTTCTTTAACGTCACTAGCTTGACAGTCAGTTCTGCTAGTTCAACAGATGAGTGGACCTCTGGCGATCAATATCGCCTTCAAGATAGTGCTTCAACCTCTGGCCATTCACTGTAAATTTCCTGTTAGAATTCTCTTCCGTATTTCCACATGACCATATGGTGAAGCTCTGATAACCACAAATGGTCCTGACCACCGGGATTTCAGCTTCCCGGAAAAGAATTTGAGCCTTGAATTATACAGAAACACTCTTTGTCCTGGCTCAAAGACTCTGATAGCAATCTTCTTGTCATGCAGTAGCTTGGTTCTCTCCTTATAGAGCTTGGCATTCTCATAGGATGAATATCTGAATTCATCAAGCTCATTCAACTGAAGCATTCGCTTGATTCCTGCAGCTTCTAAATCAAGATTCAGATATTGGATTGCCCAGTAAGCTTTATGCTCCAACTCAACTGGCAAGTGACAGGCTTTGCCATAGACTAACTGATAAGGGGACATGCCAATGGGAGTCTTGTATGCTATCCGGTATGCCCAGAGAGCATCATCAAGCTTCCTAGACCAGTCATTTCTTGAAACACTGATGGTCTTCTCTAGAATCCTCTTAAGTTCCCTGTTGGAAACTTCAACCTGTCCACTTGTCTGAGGGTGATAGGGGTTGCCACTTTATGACGGACTCCATATCTCTGCAGAAGAGAGTCAAACTGTCTGTTGCAGAAATGGCTTCCTCCATCACTAATGAGTGTCCTTGGGATACCAAACCGGCTAAAGATATATCTCTGAAGAAAGCTCATTACCAATTTGGCATCATTGGTGGGCAAAGCTATAGCTTCCACCCACTTGGACACATAATCAACTGCCACTAGAATATAGTTGTTTGAATGTGAGGGTGGGAAAGGTCCCATGAAATCAATACCCCACACATTAAACAACTCAATCTCAAGGATCCCCTGCTGTAGCATTTCATGGTTGGCAGGGAGATTTGTGGCTTTTTCACATCTGTCACAGTGTTTCACAAATGCTCTTGAGTCTCTGAAGAGAGTCGGCCAGTAAAACCTGCTCTGAAGGACCTTTGTAGCTGTCCTTTCACCACCAAAGTGGCCTCCATACTCAAAACCATGACAATGCCAAAGAATCTGTTGTTTTTCTTCATCTGGGACACATCTCCGGATGATTCCATCTGAACACCTTTTAAAAAGATATGGTTTCTCCCAAATGTAGTACTTTGCATCAGTCAATAGCTTCTTCACTTGTTGCCTACTGTACTCCCTTGGGATAAAATTCATTGTCTTATAATTTGCAATGTCTGCAAACCATGGAGCCCTGCTGAATGAGGAACAATTGCTCATCCAGAAACATCTCAGTCACAGCTGTGGGTGGTTGTAATCTGTTGCGGTATTTTACAACCCACACTACTAACCGGCAAGTGCACCGGGTCGTACCAAGTAATACCTTACGTGAGTAAGGGTCGATCCCACGAGGATTGATGGATCAAGCAACAATAGCATTTGATAAGATTAGTTAGGCAAGTGGTGCACGAAATTGTGATCACTACTTTGTCCATATTCAAATAATCCCCGGTAATGGCTCCAAAGACTTGGTGCTCAATACCATGGCATAAACACAACTTCGCACAACTAACCAGCAAGTGCACTGGGTCGTCCAAGTAATAAACCTTACGTGAGTAAGGGTCGATCCCACGGAGATTGTTGCTATGAAGCAAGCTATGGTCACCTTGTAAATCTCAGTCAGGCAGACTCAATTGGGTATAGTGATAAACGAATAAAGCATAAAGATAAAGATAGGGATACTTATGTATATCATTGGTGAGAGCTTCAGATAAGTGAATGCTTTCCCTTCCGTCTCTCTGCTTTCCTACAGTCTTCATCCAATCCTTCTTACTCCTTTCCATGGCAAGCTTATGCAAGGGTTTCACCGTTGTCAGTGGCTACCTCCCATTCTCTCATTGGAAATGTTCAACGCACCCTGTCACGACACGGCTATCCATCTGTCGGTTCTCAATCAGGCCGGAATAGAATCCAGTGATTCTTTTGCGTCTGTCACTAACGCCCCGCCCTCAGGAGTTTGAAGCACGTCACAGTCATTCAATCATTGAATCCTACTCAGAATACCACAGACAAGGTTAGACCATCCGGATTCTCTTGAATGCCGCCATCAGTTCTTGCCTATACCACGAAGATTCCGGTTAAAGAACCCAAGAGATATTCACTAGAGCCTTGGTTGCTTGTAGAACAAGAGTGGTTGTCAGTCACTTTGTTCATAGGTGAGAATGGTGATGAGTGTCACAGATCATCACATCCATCAAGTTGAAGAACAAGTGATATCTTGGACAAAGAACAAGCGGAATTGAATAGAAGAACAATAGTAATTGCATTAATACTCGAGGTACAGCAGAGCTCCACACCTTAATCTATGGTGTGTAGAAACTCCACCGTTGAAAATACATAAGAACAAGGTCTAGGCATGGCCGAATGGCCAGCCTCCCAAATGATCTAAGATAGCATGAAACTCAAAGATAGCTACCAAAATCTGTACAAATACAATAGTAAAAGGTCCTACTTATAGAAAACTAGTAGCCTTGGGTGTACAGAGATGAGTAAATGACATAAAAATCCACTTCCGGGCCCACTTGGTGTGTGCTTGAGCTGAGCAAATGAAGCTTTTTCGTGTAGAGACTCCTCTTGGAGTTAAACGCCAGCTTTTATGCCAGTTTGGGCGTTTAACTCCCATTTAGGTGCCAGTTCCGGCGTTTAACGCTGGAATTTCTTGAGGTGACTTTGAACGCCGGTTTGGGCCATCAAATCTTGGGCAAAGTATGGACTATCATATATTGCTGGAAAGCCCAGGATGTCTACTTTCCAACGCCGTTGAGAGCGCGCCAATTGGGCTTCTGTAGCTCCAGAAAATCCACTTCGAGTGCAGGGAGGTCAGAATCCAACAGCATCTGCAGTCCTTTTGAGTCTCTGGATCAGATTTTTGCTCAGGTCCCTCAATTTCAGCCAGAAAATACCTGAAATCACAGAAAAACACACAAACTCATAGTAAAGTCCAGAAAAGTGAATTTTAATTAAAAACTAATAAAAATATACTAAAAACTAACTAGATCACACTAAAAACATACTAAAAACAATGCCAAAAAGCGTACAAATTATCCGCTCATCACAACACCAAACTTAAATTGTTGCTTGTCCCCAAGCAACTAAAGATCAAATAGGATAAAAAGAAGAGAACATGCAATAAATTCCAAAAACATCTATGAAGATCAGTATTAATTAGATGAGCGGGGCTTTTAGCTTTTTGCTTCTGAATAGTTTTGGCATCTCACTTTATCCTTTGGAACTCAGAATGATTGGCTTCTTTAGGAACTCAGAATCCAGATAGTGTTATTTGATTCTCCTAGTTAAGTATGATGATTCTTGAACACAGCTACTTATTGAGTCTTGGTCGTGGCCCAAAGCACTCTGTCTTCCAGTATTACCACCGGATACATACATGCCACAGACACATAATTGGGTGAACCTTTTCAGATTGTGACTCAGCTTTGCTAAAGTCCCCAATTAGAGGTGTCCAGGGTTCTTAAGCACACTCTTTTTGCCTTGGATCACAACTTTATTTCTTTTTTTTTTCTTTCTTTTTCTTTCTTTTTTTTTCGGTTTTTTTTTTCGCCTCTTCTTTTCCCTTTTTTTTTGTATTCACTGCTTTTTCTTGCTTCAAGAATCATTTTTATGATTTTTCAGATCCTCAGTAACATGTCTCCTTTTTCATCATTCTTTCAAGAGCCAACATTCATGAACCACAAATTCAAAAGACATATGCACTGTTCAAGCATACATTCAGAGAACAAAAGTGTTGCCACCACATCAAAATAATTAAACTGTTATAAAATTCAAAATTCATGCAATTCTTTTCTTTTTCAATTAAGAACAGTTCTTAAGAAGGGTGATGGATTCATAGGACATTCATAACTTTAAGGCATAGACACTAATGATCACAAGACACAAACATGGATAATATAAAGCACTAAAATTCGAAAAACAAGGAAATAAAGAACAAGGAGATTAAAGAACGGGTCCACCTTAGTGATGGCGGCTTGTTCTTCCTCTTGAAGGTCTTATGGAGTGCTTGAGCTCCTTAATGTCTCTTCCTTGTCTTTGTTGCTCCTCTCTCATGATTCTTTGATCTTCTCTAATTTCATGGAGGAGGATGGAATGCTCTTGATGCTCCACCCTTAGTTGTCCCATGTTGGAACTCAATTCTCCTAGGGAGGTGTTTACTTGCTCCCAATAGTCTTGTGGAGGAAAGTGCATCCCTTGAGGTATCTCAGGGATCTCATGATGAGAGGGGTCTCTTGTTTGCTCCATCCTTTTCTTGGTGATGGGCTTGTCCTCATCAATGGGGATATCTCCTTCTATGTCAACTCCAACTGAATAACAGAGGTGACAAATGAGATGAGGAAAGGCTAACCTTGCCAAGGTGGAAGACTTGTCCGCCACCTTGTAGAGTTCTTGGGCTATAACCTCATGAACTTCCACTTCTTCTCCAATCATGATGCTATGAATCATGATGGCCCGGTCTAGAGTAACTTCGGACCGGTTGCTAGTGGGAATGATTGAGCGTTGGATGAACTCCAACCATCCTCTAGCCATGGGCTTGAGGTCATGCCTTCTCAATTGAACCGGCTTCCCTCTTGAGTCTCTCTTCCATTGTGCGCCCTCTTCACATATGACTGTGAGGACTTGGTCCAACCTTTGATCAAAGTTGACCCTTCTAGTGTAAGGATGTTCATCTCCTTGCATCATGGGCAAGTTGAATGCTAACCTTACATTTTCCGGACTAAAATCCAAGTATTTCCCCCGAACCATAGTAAGATAGTTCTTTGGATCCGGGTTCACACTTTGGTCATGGTTCTTGGTGATCCATGCATTGGCATAGAACTCTTGAACCATCAAGATTCCGACTTGTTGAATGGGGTTGGTAAGCACTTCCCAGCCTCTTCTTCGGATCTCATGGCGGATCTCCGGATATTCACTCTTTTTGAGTGAAAAGGGGACCTCGGGGATCACCTTCTTCAAGGCCACAACTTCATAGAAGTGGTCTTGATGCACCCTTGAGATGAATCTATCCATCTCCCATGACTCGGAGGTGGAAGCTTTTGCCTTCCCTTTCCTCTTTCTAGAGGTTTCTCCGGCCTTGAATGCCATAAATGGTTATGGAAAACGAAAAAGCAACGCTTTTACCACACCAAACTTAAAAGGTTTGCTCGTCCTCGACCAAAAGAAGAAATAAGAGAGTAGAAGAAGAAGAAATAAGGGAGAAGGAGATGGCTTTGTGTTTTCGGCCAAGGAGGGGGGAAGTGGTGTTTAGGTTGTGTGAAAATGAAGGAATGAAGAAGGGTATTTATAGGAGAGAGGGGAGATGGGGTCGGCCATTATGGGTGGGTTTGGGAGGGAAAGTGGTTTGAATTTGAAGGGTGAGGTTGGTGGGGTTTTATGAAGGATGGATGTGAGTGGTGAAGAGAAAGATGGGATTTGATAGGTGAAGGGGTTTTGGGGAAGAGGTATTGAGGTGATTGGTGAATGGGGGAAGAAGAGAGAGAGTGGTGGTGGGGTTGGTGGGGATCCTGTGGGGTCCACAGATCCTGTGGTGTCAAGAAAAAGTCATCCCTGCACCAAATGTCGCTCAAAATCACGTTTTGAGCCATTTCTGGCGTTAAACGCCTGGCTGATGCCCATTCCTGGCGTTTAACGCCAGGTTCTTGCCCTTTTCTGGCGTTTAACGCCAGTCTGGTGCCCATTTCTGGCGTTAAACGCCCAGAATGGTGCCAGACTGGGCGTTAAACGCCCAACTGCTAGGTTTACTGGCGTTTGAACGCCAGCAACTTCTTCCTCCAGGGTGTGCTGTTTTTCTTCCTGTTTTTCATTTTGTTTTTGCTTTTTCAATGGATTTTGTGACTTCTTATGATCATCAACCTAAAAAAAACATAAAATAACAAAGAGAAATATACAAAATATAATCATTGGGTTGCCTCCCAACAAGCGCTTTTTTTATGTCAGTAGCTTGACAGAGGGCTCTCATGGAGCCTCACAGATACTCAGAGCAATGTTGGAACCTCCCAACACCAAACTTAGAGTTTGAATGTGGGGGTTCAACACCAAACTTAGAGTTTGGTTGTGGCCTTCCAACACCAAACTTAGAGTTTGACTGTGGGGGCTCTGTTTGTCTCTGATTTGAGAGAAGCTCTTCATGCTTCTTATCCATGGTGACAGAGGGATATCCTTGAGCCTTAAACACATAGGATTCTTCATTCATTTGAATGATCAATTCACCTCCATCAACATCAATCACAGCCTTTGCTGTGGCTAGGAAGGGTCTGCCAAGGATGATGGATTCATCCATGCACTTCCCAGTCTCTAGGACTATGAAATCAGTAGGGATGTAATGGTCTTCAACTTTTACCAAAACATTCTCTACAAGTCCATGAGCTTGTTTTCGTGAGTTGTGATGAGCGGATAATTTATACGCTTTTTGGCATTGTTTTTAGTATGTTTTTAGTATCTTTTAGTTAGTTTTTATTATATTTTTATTAGTTTTTAGTTAAAATTCACTTTTCTGGACTTTACTATGAGTTTGTGTATTTTTCTGTGATTTCAGGTATTTTCTGGCTGAAATTGAAGGTTCTGAGCAAAAATCTGATCCAGAGACTGAAAAGGACTGCAGATGCTGTTGGATTCTGACCTCCCTGCACTCAAAGTGGATTTTCTGGAGCTACAGAAGCCCAATTGGCGCGCTCTCAACGGCATTGGAAAGTAGACATCCTGGGCTTTCCAGCAATATATGATAGTCCATACTTTGCCCAAGATTTGATGGGCCAAACCGGCGTAGCAATTCGGCCTCAGAAATTCCAGCGTTAAAACGCCGGAACTGGCATAAAACTTGGAGTTAAACGCCCAAACTGGCATGAAAGCTGGCGTTTAACTCCAGAAAAGGTCTCTACACGAAATTGCTTCATTGCTCAGCCCAAGCACACACCAAGTGGGCCCGGAAGTGGATTTTTCTGTCATTTACTCATTTCTGTAAACCTTAGGATACTAGTTTTACTATTTATAGGATCTTTTGACATTGTATCCGTACCTTATGACCTCATAACATTTTTTACACGTTTATTGTATACCTTCCACAGCATGAGTCTCTAAACCCCATGGTTGGGGGTGAGGAGCTCTGCTGTGTCTTGATGGATTAATGCAATTACTACTGTTTCTTATTCAATCATGCTTGCTTCCATTCTAAGATATCACTTGCTTCTAACCCGGATGAATGTGATGATCCGTGACACTCATCATCATTCTCGACTATGCACATGTGCCTGACAACCACCTCTGTTCTACCTTAGATTAAGTAGATATCTCTTGGGTTCTTTAATCGGAATCTTCGTGGTATAAGCTAGAACTGATGGCGGCATTCAAGAGGGTCCGGAAGGTCTAAACCTTGTCTGTGGTATTCTGAGTAGGACTCAATGATTGAATGACTGTGACGTGCTTCAAACTCCTGAAGGCGGGGCGTTAGTGACAGACGCAAAAGAATCACTGGATTCTATTCCGGCCTGATTGAGAACCGACAGATGAATTCCGCTATGACTGTGACAGGGCATATGCAATCGCTTTCACTGAGAGGATGGGAGGTAGCCACTGACAACGGTGAAACCCTACATACAGCTTGCCATGGAAGGAGCCTTGCGTGTTTGATGAAGATGACAGTAGGAAAGCAGAGATTCAGAAGATGGAGCATCTCCAAAGCCTCAGCCCATTCTCCATTACTGTTGAGCAAGTACCTATTTCATGTTCTTTTGCTTTTTACAATCAATCCTGATAATTTCTGATATCCTGACTAAGATTTACAAGATAACCATAGCTTGCTTCAAGCCGACAATCTCCGTGGGATCGACCCTTGCTCACGCAAGGTATTACTTGGACGACCCAGTGCACTTGCTGGTTAGTTGTGCGGGATTGCAAAAGTGTTATTGCAATTTCGTGCACCAAGTTTTTGGCGCCGTTGCCGGGGATTGTTCGAGTTTGGACAACTGACGGCTTATCTTGTTGCTTAGATTAGGACTGTTTTATTTTTGTTGGTTTAGAGTCTTTTGGTTGAGTCTAGTTTCATATTTTAAGTTTGGTGTCCATTGCATGCTTTTGTTTTTCTTCTAGTTTTTCGAAGTTGCATGATCTTAGTCCCTTTTTGATTCATAAAAATTCTAAGTTTGGTGTCCTCTTTGTGTTTTTCCTTTAAAATTTTCGAAAATTAGTGTTTGATTTTCTAAAAATTTTAAGTTTGGTGTCTTTTTGTTGTTTTTCTCTTTCCTCTTTTTAAAAATCAAATCTTTTTCATAAAAACTTTTCAATCATATCTTTTTAATTGCTGTTTTCAAAATCTTTTTAATTAACTAATTGATTCAGTTCTCAATTTGCTTTGATCTTATTTTTCTTTTTGATTTTCGAATTTTTTGTTTTATTTTCCTTTTGTTTTATTTTATTTTTATTTTTTCGGTTAATTAAAAAAAAAAAACAAAACAAAATTTATCTCTTTGCAATCATTATCATTTCCCTTTTGTCCATTATGGACTCAAGTGGAATTAATCAGTCCAAAAGGACTCTGGGGTCATATGCTAACCCCATTACAGCTGCATATGGGAGTAGCATCTGCACACCTCCCATCAAAGCAAGCAGCTTTGAGCTAAACCCTCAACTCATTATCATAGTGCAGCAAAATTGCCAGTATTCCGGTCTTCCACAGGAAGAACCTACTGAGTTTCTGGCACAGTTCTTACAAATTGCTGACACAGTACATGATAAAGAGGTGGATCAGGATGTCTACAGACTATTACTGTTTCCATTTGCTGTAAAAGATCAAGCTAAAAGGTGGTTGAATAACCAACCTACAGCAAGCATAAAGACATGGAAACAATTGTCAGACAAATTCCTGAATCATTTTTACCCTCCAAAGAGGATGACACAGCTAAGGCTGGACATCCAAGGCTTTAAACAAGAGGATAATGAATCCCTTTATGATGCCTGGGAGAGGTATAGAGGTATGCTTAGAAAATGTCCCTCTGAAATGTTTTCAGAGTGGGTCCAGTTAGACATCTTCTACTATGGGCTTACAGAAAAAGCTCAGATGTCTTTAGACCACTCAGCTGGTGGATCTATACACATGAGGAAGACAATTGAAGAAGCTCAAGAGCTTATAGACACTGTTGCTAGAAATCAATACTTATATTCTAGCAATGAGTTCGTACCAAAGGAGGAAGTCATGGCATTAGTCACTGATCCTAATCCTCAAGAACAGATGAATGAGCTTAATCAACAATTACTCCTGATGACAGAACAGTTAGCAGAATTTAAAGAAATGCTCCATGGTACTAAGGTTGCTAACAAGAGAATAGAACTGCAGTTGAATCAAGCAAAACAGCAAATATCTGAACAGATAACAGAGGAATGTCAAGCAGTTCAACTGAGGAGTGGGAAGACACTAATTAACACTGCTCAAAAGAGCAAAAAGCCAAACAAGGAACAATTGACAGAGGATAACCAAACCACTGTTCAAAATCCCTCTGAGGACAGTAAGAGCCCAGAGAGGAATGTTATTGGCGTTCAAACGCCAGAAAGGGAAGGAAAGTTGGCGTTAAACGCCCATTCCTTGCCCAATTCTGGCGTTCAAACGCCAGAAAAGGGGGAAAAGCTGGCGTTTAACGCCCATTCCCTGCCCAGTTCTGGCGTTCAAACGCCAGAAAAGGGGGAAAAGTTGGCGTTAAACGCCCCATTTTCCTCCCAATCCTGGCGTTCAAACGCCAAGGGAGAATCAGACACCTGAGAGTGCTGACAGTAATCCCTCTAAAAAGGCTTCTTCAACCACTTCTGTAAGGAATAAACCTGCAGCATCTAAGGTTGGAGAATATCAAGCCAAGATGCCTTATCCTCAGAAACTCCGCAAAGCGGAACAGGATAAGCAATTTGCCCGCTTTGCAGACTATCTAAGGACTCTTGAAATAAAGATTCCGTTTGCAGAGGCACTTGAGCAAATACCTTCTTATGCTAAGTTCATGAAAGAGATCTTAAGTCATAAGAAGGATTGGAGAGAAACTGAAAAAGTATTTCTCACTGAAGAATGCAGTGCAGTCATACTAAAAAGCTTACCAGAAAAGCTTCAAGATCCTGGAAGCTTTATAATACCATGCACATTAGAAGGCGCTTGCACCAAGACAGCCTTATGTGATCTTGGAGCAAGCATCAATCTAATACCTGCATCCACTATCAGAAAGCTTGGGTTGGCTGGAGAAGTCAAACCAACCAGGATATGCCTCCAACTTGCTGATGGCTCCATTAAACACCCATCAGGCATAATAGAGGACATGATTGTCAAGGTTGGGCCGTTTGCCTTTCCCACTGACTTTGTGGTGCTGGAAATGGAGGAGCACAGAAGTGCAACTCTCATTCTAGGAAGACCATTCCTAGCAACTGGACGAACTCTCATTGATGTACAAAAAGGGGAAGTAACCCTGAGGGTCAATGAGGATGAGTTCAAGTTGAATGCTGTGAAAGCAATGCAGCATCCAGACACACCAGATAACTGCATGGGCGCTGACATTATTGACTCTCTGGTAGAAGAGATCAATATGACTGAAAACCTAGAATCAGAGCTTGAGGACATCTTCAAAGATGCTCAACCTGATCAAGAAGAACTAGAGGAAGTAAAGGAATTTTCGAAAATTCCTCAGGAGGAGGATAAACCTCCCAAACCTGAACTCAAACCTCTACCACCATCCCTGAAGTACGCATTTCTGGGAGAGGGTGACACTTTTCCAGTGATCATAAGCTCTGCTTTGAAACCACAGGAAGAGGAAGCACTGATTCAAGTGCTAAGGACACACAAGACAGCTCTTGGGTGGTCCATAAGTGATCTTAAGGGCATTAGCCCAGCTAGATACATGCACAAAATCCTGTTGGAGGATAATGCCAAACCAGTGGTTCAACCACAGAGGAGGCTAAATCCAGCCATGAAGGAGGTGGTGCAGAAAGAGGTCACTAAATTACTAGAGGCTGGGATTATTTATCCTATTTCTGATAGCCCCTGGGTGAGCCCTGTCCAAGTTGTCCCCAAAAAGGGAGGAATGACAGTGGTTCATAATGAAAAAAATGAACTGGTTCCTACAAGGACAGTCACAGGGTGGCGTATGTGTATTGACTACAGAAGGCTCAATACAGCCACCAGAAAGGATCATTTTCCTTTACCATTCATAGACCAAATGCTAGAAAGACTAGCTGGTCATGACTATTACTGCTTTTTGGATGGCTATTCAGGCTACAACCAAATTGCAGTAGATCCCCAGGACCAAGAGAAAACAGCATTCACCTGCCCTTCTGGCGTGTTTGCCTATAGGAGAATGCCTTTTGGTCTGTGCAATGCACCTGCAACCTTTCAGAGGTGCATGCTCTCTATCTTCTCAGACATGGTAGAGAAATTTCTGGAGGTCTTCATGGATGACTTTTCAGTATATGGAGACTCATTCAGCTCCTGTCTTGACCACCTAGCACTTGTCCTGAAAAGATGCCAAGAGACTAACCTGGTTTTAAACTGGGAGAAATGTCACTTTATGGTGACTGAGGGAATTGTCCTTGGACACAAAATTTCAAGCAGGGGAATAGAGGTGGATAAGGCAAAGGTAGAGGTAATTGAGAAATTACCACCACCTGCCAATGTTAAGGCAATCAGAAGCTTTCTGGGGCATGCAGGATTTTACAGAAGGTTTATAAAGGATTTTTCGAAAATTGCAAAACCTTTGAGTAACCTGCTAGCTGCTGACAAGCCATTTGTGTTTGACACACAGTGTCTGCAGGCATTTGAGACCCTGAAAGCTAAGCTGGTCACAGCACCAGTCATCTCTGCACCAGATTGGGCATTGCCATTTGAATTAATGTGTGATGCCAGTGATCATGCCATTGGTGCAGTGTTGGGATAGAGGCATAACAAACTTCTGCATGTCATTTACTATGCTAGCCGTGTTCTAAATGATGCACAGAAGAATTACACAACCACAGAAAAAGAATTACTTGCAGTGGTTTATGCCATTGACAAGTTTAGATCTTATCTAGTAGGATCCAAGGTGGTTGTGTACACTGACCATGCTGCTCTTAAATACTTACTCACAAAGCAGGATTCAAAACCCAGGCTTATCAGATGGGTGTTGCTTCTGCAAGAGTTTGATATAGAAATAAGAGACAGAAAAGGGACAGAGAACCAAGTAGCTGATCATCTGTCCCGACTAGAACCAGTAGCTGGGGCGTCCCTCCCTTCTACTGAGATCTCTGAGACCTTCCCAGATGAGCAACTCTTTGCCATTCAGGAAGCTCCATGGTTTGCAGATATGGCAAACTATAAAGCTGTGAGGTTCATACCTAAGGAGTACAGCTATGTGCAAAGAAAGAAATTAATTTCAGATGCCAAGTACTACCTCTGGGATGAGCCATATCTCTTTAAGAGATGTGCTGACGGAGTGATCCGCAGATGTGTACCCAGAGAAGAAGCACAAAGGATCCTATGGCACTGCCATGGATCACAATATGGAGGGCATTTTGGAAGTGAGCGAACAGCCACTAAAGTCCTCCAGTGTGGCTTCTACTGGCCTGCTCTCTATAAAGATTCCCGAGAGTTTGTGCGTAACTGTGACAGTTGCCAAAGAGCTGGTAACCTGCCTCATGGATATGCCATGCCTCAACAAGGGATATTAGAGATAGAACTGTTTGATGTATGGGGAATTGACTTCATGGGGCCATTCCCACCATCATACTCAAACACTTACATTCTGGTGGCGGTGGACTATGTATCTAAGTGGGTAGAAGCAATTGCTACCCCCACTAATGATACCAAGACCGTGCTAAAATTCCTCCAGAAACACATTTTCAGCAGGTTTGGTGTTCCCAGAGTACTAATCAGTGATGGGGGCTCTCATTTCTGCAACAAACAGCTATACTCTGCTATGGTTAGATATGGAATCAGCCATAAAGTGGCGACTCCGTATCATCCACAGACAAATGGGCAAGCTGAAGTCTCTAACAGAGAGCTAAAAAGAATCCTAGAACGGACTGTGATAGCCCGAAGAAAGGATTGGGCAAAGAGCTTGGATGATGCTCTGTGGGCATACAGAACAGCATTCAAGACTCCTATAGGAACCTCTCCATACCAACTGGTGTATGGGAAGGCCTGTCATTTGCCTGTGGAACTGGAACATAAAGCCTATTGGGCAACCAGATTCCTAAACATGGATGCTCAGTTAGCTGGTGAAAAAAGATTGCTCCAGTTAAATGAGCTAGAGGAGTTCAGACTCAATGCCTTTGAAAATGCAAAAATTTATAAGGAAAAGGCAAAGAAGTGGCATGACAAGAAATTGTCAACCAGAGTCTTTG